>NC_137469.1:141240485-141471391 GCF_964235325.1 Thermobia domestica | reverse complement strand
CATGGGTTCTTCATGTCTAAAAACGACAAGGGGTGAGGTACGGGGGGATTTTTTCGATTATTTTTTCGATATTTTTGACCGTTTTCGAGATATGAGCCATTTTACGATTTTTGGACATAAAAAATGGACGTAGAAAATATTTAGCACATATCTTAGTCGTTTTTGTTCGGAGCCAATAGTAAATAGTTTTATTTTAGCCAATGAGATACTTGACTTGTAGATTTTGCTCCAATGAAAAAGAGTTTTATTTTAGCCAATCAGAGGAAAGCAGAACACTATATAAGGGGTGAGGTTCGAAGCAATTCTCAGTCAGTTATTCGTCGGCGTGCAAAAAGATAACATCGTGTGCAGTGTGTGAGAACAGTGAAGTGAATTTTGTGTGAATTAATGGTAAGTATTTTTTGAACTTTGTCAAAATTTTCGGTGCGGATTTTTCAGTGTTCCTCATAACCTCACCCAAGACCGATTATTTTTTGAAGAATACGTTGTGTTGAATACGATCGTGAAAACCACGCGTCACAGCGATCAAAAATAAGCCGAATATAGATTTTTTTAAAAATAAGCATTTTTTGAACTTTTTCAAAATTTTCGGTGCGGATTTTTAAGTGTTCCTCATAACCTCACCCAAGATAGATTATTTTTTGAAGAATACGTTGTGCTGAATACGATCGTGAAAACCCGGTGTTACAGCGACCAAAAATAAGCCGAATATAGATTTTTTAAAAAATAAGCATTTTTTTGAACTTTGTCAAAATTTTCGGTGCGGATTTTTAAGTGTTCCTCATAACCTCACCCAAGACCGATTATTTTTTGAAGAATACGTTGTGTTGAATACGATCGTGAAAACCACGCGTCACAGCGACCAAAAATAAGCCGAATATAGATTTTTTTTTAAAATAAGCATTTTTTGGACTCAAAATTTTCGGTGCGGATTTTTAAGTGTTCCTCATAACCTCACCCAAGATAGATTATTTTTTGAAGAATACGTTGTGCTGAATACGATCGTGAAAACCCGGTGTTACAGCGACCGAAAATAAGCCGAATATAGATTTTTGTAAAAATAAGCATTTTTTTTAAACTTGTCAAAATTTTCGGTGCGGATTTTTAAGTGTTCCTCATAACCTCACCCAAGATAGATTATTTTTTGAAGAATACGTTGTGCTGAATACGATCGTGAAAACCCGGTGTTACAGCGACCGAAAATAAGCCGAATATAGATTTTTGTAAAAATAAGCATTTTTTTTAAACTTGTCAAAATTTTCGGTGCGGATTTTTAAGTGTTCCTCATAACCTCACCCAAGATAGATTATTTTTTGAAGAATACGTTGTGTTGAATACGATCGTGAAAACCACGCGTCACAGCGACCAAAAATAAGCCGAATATAGATTTTTGTAAAAATAAGCATTTTTTTTGAACTTGTCAAAATTTTCCGTGGTTGTTTTGCAAAGTAAAATTCCGTTTTTTTCTATTTACAGGTTTAGAAAGAATACGTTATTGGGAAAAACACTAATTGGTGTTCTATAGTTGGAACAGTCCCAATTACTTTTTTCTTGCAAACACCTGATTTTTCCGAGAAGAATTTTGCTAATATATATATATATATATATATATATATATATAAGCATTGCTTTATAGTGAATAATTGTTGATCGTTAAGAATAATAGGTTATTGGGAAAAACACTAATTGGTGTTCTATATTTGGAACAGTCCCAATTACTTTTTTCATGCAAACAGCTGATTTTTTTGAGAAGAATTTTGCAAAAAAAATATAGCGTTACAGTGAATAATTGTTGAACGTTAAGAATAATAGGTTATTTGAAAAAACACTAATAGGTGTTCTATAGTTGGAAGACAGCAATTAAGATTTTACAATATTCTAAAAGTTAGATAAACAGCAAAAAAATGGAGCGATTTAATATAATATCTGAATCTCAGCAATATTATAGACAGTTTAAAGATAACGGGAATTTACTGACAATTGAATTAACTCCTCCCCCAGAGGGAGAAAACCCCCTTGAATGGGTAGAAAACGGTATTAATGATTTGGTACGGTATGTAATGAGAGGTGTGCTCCCTCATCATCGTGTAGGGTTGACTTTTATAAACCAAAATCACCCAGATAAACCATTCTATTTGTCTTTTCGAACTGCTAATAATATGACTGCTGAAAATGTGTGGGGTGCGTTAGAAAAAGTAATTCAATCCAATACTTCATTCTTATATCAAGATCGCTTTATTCTCTATTTTCTCCACGTCGAATTACCTATTGGTATGGGACGAGTGAAACAGAATTTTTCTGACATAAACGAGTACATAAAACATAACAGAGGTATTATAGTCATTAAAAACCCTGGTGGTGGCTATAGGGCTTATTGAACATAAAAATGATACAAAAGAAAGAGATAGATATCGAAATCAATACGCAAAACATATGTTTCAAAAGGTATCCGAGTTAAGTGAAAAGGCTGGTGTTAGCCTAGAGAATGGCGGGGGAATACCGGAATTAAAAAAATTTCAGGCATATTTAGCGGATTATAAAATCATAGTGTATGATGGGTTATCGGGAGAAAAAATATTTTTTGAGGGTCTTGGCCACGGCAAACAGATTAATTTGTTATATATTAACAACCATTATAATGTCATCACTAGCCTAACAGCAGCCTTTTCATGTGTTTACTATTGCGAAGAATGCCACAAAAAATTTCAGACTAAAGACAGGCACGTGGGGAAGTGTAAAGCTTTATGCAATAAATGCCAGAACAGACCACCATGCACAATTACGAAAAGTGTAGTATACTGCCGGGAATGCAATAGATGTTTTTATGGGCCTCAGTGTCTCAAAAACCATAAGGCTTCATTGTGCGCTATTCTGAAAGTGTGTCCTCAATGTCGTAAAGCCTATGCCGTGAAAAAAGGGCGGAATCCGCATGTCTGTGGGGAGGTATTCTGCACAGGGTGTAATAATATGATGCCGTCAGGGCATTTATGTTATATACAACCATGCCGAACGCGTACCCCACAGAAATGGCTATTAGTGTTTTACGATATTGAGTGCCGCCAAGATAAAGAAGGAGCCGGTGGTATTTTTGAGCATGAGCCCAACCTGTTAGTCAGCCAACAAGTTTGCTACTGTTGTAGAAACAGTGAGACTGAACGGTGTGGTGTATGCGGCGATAGAACACATGTATTTTACGGGGACAAATGCATTGGCGAATTTTTAGACTATTTAGCACAAAGGCGTTCTGAAATAAATAAAATAGTCGTTGTAGCTCATAACGCAAAGGGCTACGACGCCCATTTTATTTTACGCGCAATGATGCTTCATAAAGAGTGGACACCGCGAATAATTATGCGGGGGTGCAAAATTTTATCGATGGAGTATTTATATTTAAAATTTATCGATAGTCTAAATTTCTTGCCGATGCCTTTGGCCAAATTAGGCGACGCGTTCGATTTGCCCGTCTCGAAGGGTCATTTCCCTCATTTATTTAACGCAAAAGCTAATCAGGAGTATAGGGGTGCTTTACCGGGTATCGAGTATTACGATGTGGGAGGTTTGAAAAAGAAACAGAAAGAGAAGTTTTTGCGTTGGTACAATGAGGAAAAGGAAACACTTGGAGAGACGGGTTTCATTTTAAAAGAACAACTTATAAAATACTGTGTAAACGATGTGGACGTGCTGCGCAATGCTTGCGTAAAATTTATGAACGAGTTTGAGGCTATATCTGGCGTCAACCCGTTCCTCGAGAGTATAAGCATTGCCAGCGCGTGCAACTTAATGTATCGAAAAAAGTTCCTGCGAACAGGCACCATTGGTATTATCCCGCATAGTGGGTACAGGTGGCGTGATAATCAATCTGTCGGCGCCGTTCAGTGGCTCGTGTACGAGGCCGACAGATTGAAAACACGAATCCAGCATTCTGGTAACGGGCGAGAGGTTGTGGTGAGACGTGGGTATAAAGTGGATGGATATGCACACTATAACGGTGCAGAACACGTTTGGGAGTACCAAGGGTGTCTATTCCACGGGTGCCGGGAGTGTTACCCCACAGGCCGTGACAACCCCATATATAGTGACGCGTACACTACTTTCAATATGCGTTATGAAAGTAGTGTAAACAAAATTATTCGTTTAAAAGAGCTGGGGTATATAGTTCATGAAATGTGGGAATGCCGGTGGCGCGAGTTTCTAAAAGAACACCCACCGGTGAGTATATTTGTAAAAAACCACATCATGACTAAAAAAGCCCCAATTCACCCGCGGGATGCCCTGTATGGTGGTAGAGTCGACAACGTGAAACTCTACAAAAAGACGAAAGAGGGAGAACGTATCATGTATACCGATATAATCTCCCTCTATCCTTACTGTTGTAAGGTGAAAAAATATCCTGTGGGTCATCCGAAAGTTTATGTGGGAGATGACGAGTGTCCCGATATTTCAGCGTTTGAGGGAATAATAAAGTGTTCGGTTTTACCACCGGCCGTTCTCTACCACCCGGTGCTGCCCTATCGGAGTGGTGGAAAATTATTATTCCCCTTATGCCGAACGTGCGCGGACACTCTGAATGAAGAAGAAGAATGCACCCATTCGGAAGGGGAAAGAGCTTTGACAGGAGTGTGGGTTGTAGACGAAGTGCGGGTAGCTGTCGAGAAAGGATATAGAGTGCTAGAAAAACACGAGGTATGGAGCTATGAGGTTGTAATGTATGACGCTGAAAAGAAAGAGGGCGGTCTTTTCACGGAATACATTAACCTGTTTATGAAGATCAAGACTGAGTGTAACGGTTGGCCTGCAGGATGCGTCACCGAACAACAAAAAGACCAGTTCATACAGGAGTATTATGAGAAAGAGGGTATTCGATTAGACCGGGAAAAGATTATGCGCAACAAACCTAAGAAACGAATTTCAAAGCTAGGAGTAAACAGCCTGTGGGGTAAGTTCGCACAAAGAGAAAACATGGAGCAAATCGCTATCATTAAAACTCCCGAGGAGTATTTCGATAAATTAACAAATCCAAATATTGAGGTTAATTCGTGTATTCCAATCGGCGACAAATTCCGTGTGCTCAACTGGAGTGTTAATGAGAGCGTTATTGCTCCTGCTAAAAACATTAACGTGATAATCGCCGCATACACCACAACACACGCTCGCCTCGAGTTATTTCGTTATTTGGATTTACTTGGCGAGCGTGTGTAATATTATGATACCGATAGTATTATTTACACTCAATTGCCTGGTGAGCCACAGTTAAAAATAGGAGTGCATTTAGGGGAATGGAAGAATGAGTTGGCAGAATATGGTCCGGATGCATATATCGAAGAATTTTGTGCTGGTGGTCCCAAATGTTACGGCTATTCCGTTGTTAACACTCTTAATGGTAAAACAAAGACAATATGTAAAATCAAGGGAATCACACTGAATAATAAAACATTAAAATGTGTTAACTTTGAACAGATGAAAGATATGATTTTAAATAATTCACCTTCTATTAGCGTTCCTCTCGGTCGACAAATTGTACGTACTAAAGATTATAAATTGATTACTAAGCCGGAGGCGCATAAAATCTATCAGGTTACTGCTAGTAAAAGGAAACGAATAGAAAATTTTGATACACTTCCCTACGGGTATAAAAGAAATCGAATAGGGTAAATACAGTATTAGTAGAAACGATAGTTTTTAATTAAGTAGAGAGAGAGAGAGAGAGAGAGTAAAAAAAATGGATAATCAAATTTTAAATCATTATTATTATTATTTCAATGAAATCGAGGTATGTGTTGGTCTAGCATACGATGATGAGGGAGAATTTTCTGTTATTATCACTTTACATAAGTACTATGATCGTATTCGTCTTTCACCTGATGAGTGGTATACTTTTCTATCATATTATTCATATATTGAAAACTACTTTAATGCTGTTACAAATTCTTCATTGCCTACACAATTTTTCATTAGTGAAAATTATAAAATATCATTGTCAGATACTCTTAAAGGTATTCGTCAGCGTTTTATTCACTCGTCAGATGACGATAGTAATGGTCAGGTAAATTTCTGTGTTTGTACATGGCGAAAACTCCAGCTTCATTTGCCGTGCATTCAGCGGACCATAATTACTTGTTCTCAATTATGTAAAGCTGTAAACATGCCTGAAAGTAATAATAATAATATGTTATTATATTCATAATTATTTTGTGGTGTAACAGAATATGGAGTTTCAACACCCATTTACTTGTATTATAGCTGGCCCCACTGGGTGTGGTAAATCATATTTTGTAAAAGAGTTTTTAAAACATTATGCCGAAAAATGGAAAAATATAGTATGGTGTTATGGTGAGTGGCAACCTCTGTATGAAACTCTATCCTCAGGTTGTACATTTAAAGAAGGGCTCCCAAAAATAGATGATTTTCCAGCACAAGCTGGCCCCCATCTGGTAATTATTGACGATTTAATGCGAGAATGTGATACACGAATTGTTGACTTTTTTACTAAAGGTAGCCACCACCGAGATTTAAGTGTTATTTTTATAACACAAAATATGTTTCATCAAGCTAAAGGTATGCGAGACATATCATTAAATTGCCATTATATAATATGTTTTAAAAACCCCAGAGACCAGGCTCAAATTAATTATCTAGCACGCCAATTATATCCTGGTAACACAAAATTTGTACAGGAAGCCTATCAGGACGCAACACAAGATCCTCATAGTTATTTGGTTTTTGATTTAAAACAGGGCACTCCCGACGAACATCGTGTTCGAACAAAAATTTTCCCCTCAGATTCTTACAATTATGTTTATGTACCGGTAAAAAAATAATCTCAATAACTGATATATTTTAATACTCAATTTTAATATAATAGCTACAAAAAGAAAAATGATTAGCAGAGAGAGTGCACATTTACTAAAACTTTTAGCAAAGGCGAAACCCAAAGTACGCCAAGCAATTTTACAAAATGCTGATCCCGAATTAATTCGTTCTATTTGTGAATGTTCCTATAACGTATTACAAGGAAATGTTCCGTTAAATAAAAAAGAGAAAAATAGATTAAAAAGGTATAGAAAGGAATTGAGGTATTTAGCGAAAAAAGGTCCATCATTAAAACAAAAGAAAAAAGGAATAATTGTACAAAAAGGTGGGTTTCTTACCGCTCTGCTTGCACCTATTATTGGAGGTATACTATCTACTTTAATTAAATAATTATGCAGCATGCACAAAAGCTTGTTTTAATTGCACCAGAAAAATTGCACCAATATCAAACTATATCTAATTTAGATGATGAGATGAAAAATATTTTAAATAATAAAAATATGAGTGTTGAAGAAAAATGGATACGCTATAAAGAGGTGTTACAAAAATATTTACACATTGTGCAAAAACCTACTGCAACAACATCAACTAGTGTTGGTACTAAGAAGGAGGAGGAGGAGGATGAGGACGGGGAGGAAGAGGATGAAATGCTATCTACTCTTCCCGAAAATTGTCTGCGTAAAGCAAGACCTTTATTACGTAGATTAAAACAAAATTCCAACATTCATTGGGATGACAATGGTAATGTTAATATTTATAATAAATTAATTCCTGGAGCTAATATAGTAGATCTAATAGCAGATTTTGTCAGGTATCGCAAGAAAAATATTCCCCCTACAGGTTGGGAACGCTTTGCTGTACTGTTAGCAAAATCCAATATACCTTTAGAGTATATAGGCAACCCACAGCGTATAGAATATATTCGTAAGCTGACATCATCTGCCGCTGATCCAAAACAGGAAGAAGAAGAGGAGGAGGAGGAGCCACCACGTAAACGTAAAGTTGTCAACAGATGGTGTGATTATAAAATATGAAGAAGCTGGCCGATATTTATTATAACCCTTCACACCCTGCCTCGTTTTCAACCGCAACGTCATTATGGAGAGCTGTGAAGAAATCTATTCCTTTACACAAAGTGCAACAGTGGGTAAAAGAACAGTCGGCTTATACTCTGCATAAGCCAGTACGTAAAAAGTTTCCACGGAATCCCTATTTAGTGTTCAATATTGACGATCAGTGGCAAGCTGATTTAAACGATATGCACAGTCTGCAAAAGTATAATGATGGTAATAGGTATATTTTAATAATAGGTATAATAGGTATAGTGATTGATTTGTTTAGTCGTTACGCCTGGGCTGTGCCTGTACGTACAAAAACTGGTGAAAACATTATAAAAGCATGTAAGCAAATATTTGCATCTACACGTCGTAGACCCTTACGTCTACAAACAGATAAAGGTACAGAGTTTGTTAATAAACCGTTTCAGTTATACTTAAAAAAGCAAAATATTAAATTCTTCACAACACAAAACGCCGATATTAAAGCAAGTGTGGTGGGACGTTTTAATCGAACTCTTAAAGAACGAATGTGGAAATATTTTACAGCCAAGAAGACTTACCGATACATAGATGTGCTATCGAAACTTGTTCAGGCATATAATTCTAGACCGCATAGAGCTCATCAATTACCACCCGCCAGTGTGAACCAGGACACTTTTCAACAAGTTTGGAATAAATTAATAAAACCAATGCCACATACTAACATTGCAAAATATAAAAAAGGTGATACTGTGCGCATTACTAAAGCCAAACGGCATTTTGAAAAAGGGTACAAAGAAAAGTGGACTGTAGAAATATTTAAAATAAAACAGGTGATACATAAGGAAAAGAAAGTGGTTTATGTGTTGGAGGACTTAAATGGTGAAGTAATTGATGGTACATTTTACGAGGAGGAATTACAAGGAGTGCCTCTGCCTAAAGTTTATGAAATAGATGAAATTTTAGAAGTTAAAGGTAAACGTGTACTTGTTCGTTGGCGGGGATATCCCCCTTCCTTTAATTCATGGATTCCTGTGTCACATTTAAAAAACATTTAGCCACAATACAATATTATAAACAACTGTTCTATCTGTGTATATAGGAAAAAATAATAATAATGAATGATCCATACTTTAAATACTATACTCACCAAGCAGGAGGTGGTTATAACGTGTATAGAGGTGCACCATATCAAGAAGGTTATGGTATTGGAAGTTTTTTAGGTGGTTTATTTCGAAGTGTATTTCCGTTAATTAAACAAGGAGCAAAAACTGTTGGTAAAGAATTGTTACGTACAGGAATTAATGTAGCTGGAGATGTATTAGGTGATAATAGACCTACTGACGAAGCTTTAACATCACGTTGGCAAGAAGCTAAAAATAATTTAAAAACTAAAGCTCAAAATAAAATAAATCAAGTGTTGGAAGGATCTGGAAGAAGAAGAAAACGGGGAAAAGTTCATTTTGCAAAGACGACTGGTGGTAAAAAGAAAAGGAAGAGTGATAATTTTGATTAATATGGAACAGACTAGCTTTTATCTTACACTACCGAGTAACAGTTCTATGGAGTATTTTCCACAAAATACTTTGTCATGTTATACTACCAAATTATATCATCCATTGGTGCTAGAGAAAGGTGAGTGGGAGACGGCAGTTGTTGAAGTACATTATACAAATTCATTTCAGAATGTTTCCAAATATACTAATAATATTTATTACCGTCTCATGAATACAGAAAGCTGGAACATAACTAAAATCTTACCAGGACACTATTATAATGTTGATGATATTCTATCTCAAATTAATCATAAAAGTGATATATTAAATTTACAATTAAAAGTTAAAGCATCAGTAAAACGAATTGAAGTCAGTAGAGTAATAAAAGATCAAGAGAGGCGTATAGAAGTACGTCTATCTCCTGAACTGGCCAGAATACTAGGTTTTGATCACATACAACAAGAAGATATTGCAGTTGTGCATCATGCTCGTTATCCACCTGATTTACAAAAATCGCTACCTACACTTATGTATATTTACAGTGATATTGTAGAACCACAAATGGTGGGTGACACAGTAGCTCCATTGTTACGTATTATAAATACAAATATTACAGAGTATGGTATTAATAATGTACATATTTTTGACAATCCTCACTATGTCTCCGTGCAACGTAAACAATTTGATCAAATTATTATTGATTTAAGAGATAGTACAGGTAATCCACTTCCTTTCCAACATGGCAGTGTATGTATAAAATTACATTTTCGCAAACGTAATACGGTATTATAAATTTTACCATGTGTGAATATTAATAGTAAGAAAAGAGAGAAAATGCAGTGTGAGTGTATGAAATCAGAATTAGATTTATTTGCGGGTTTACCCACTCAAACCAGTATTATAGGTAATAAAATAGTTCCATATAAGCCTGTGGCTTCGATAGCTGATAATGCACCAATAGAATTTGTTGTCCCCGGTCATGGGGATGACTATATTGACTTATCGCACACAATGTTTTATATTAAAGGTAAAATTACTAAATCAGATGGTTCTAATTTAACTTCTGCCGATAAGAAAATCGGCCCTGTAAATGATTTTCTCAATGCAATGTTCAGTGAATTGCAATTATATTTAAATAATCAACTTATTTCCTACTCTTCACACACATATCCATATCGATCGTATATTGAAAAACTACTAAATTATAATGCTGAAGCTAAATCAACGCATCTTCAAACATCAATGTGGTTTAAAGATACTGCAGGACATATGGACAGTGAGACCGATGCTAATGTAGGATTTAAACAACGTTTTCTTCTCACTACTTTAAGTCAGTCATTTGAATTATTGGGTTATATTCATGCTGATATATTTAATCAGGAGAAATTTTTACTGAATGGTGTACAACTGCGTATTAAACTAATTCCAGCTAAACCTACATTCTGTCTAATGGGTGACGCAGATGCTGATGGAAAAGTTGTAATTACAGATGCAACATTGCTTGTGAAAAAGGTTGATGTATCACCAGCAGTTAAAATAGCGCAAAATAAAATATTACAAAATCCTAAATTTAGAGTAAAATATCCTATAACAAAAGTGCAAGTGAAGACTGAAACGCTGCCACAAGGAATTATGGATAGTACACTTCCAGATCTATTTTCAGGCCTAGTGCCTAAACGTATTATTATTGGTTTTGTTACTAATACTGCTTTTAATGGTACTTATCAGACAAATCCGTTCAATTTTCAGCATTTTAATATGTCATTTTTTACACTGTATGTTGATGGAACGCCTGTGCCTTCCAAACCATTACAACCTGATTTTGATAATAAGCTATATATACAAGCATATTCCACGTTATTTACAGGTTCAGGTATTTATTATTCTAATCAAGGTAATAATATTTCACTAGCCGAATATCCTAATGGTTATACTCTACTGGTGTTTGATTTAACTCCCGATTCTAGTGCTAGTGCTGGATTTCATACTAGCCCACAACGGCAAGGAAGTGTACGCCTAGAGGTTCATTTTAAAGAAGCACTGCCATCTCCTGTAACAACAATTATTTATGGTGAATTCTCTTCAGAATTAGAAATTGATTTCCAGAGAAAAGTATATATTAATTAAAAATGTTAAATACAATTGAGCTTTATGAAGCATTACAACAAAATTTGCCTAAAGATCATTTTATTGGTGTGTATGCCGCCGATGAGTTACCTTTGTTTATTCATACATTTCCAGAGGCCATAATTATAAATACTGATTCTAGTGATAAGCCTGGTGAACATTGGGTTGCTGTTTATATATCTAATATGTGTGTGGGAGAGTATTTCGATAGCTATGGTATACCTCCCTATATACAACATCATATAAGGCTTTTAAAACGAAACTGTCTGTATTATACATGGAATAATAGACGTATTCAAGGTGATTTATCTCGATTTTGTGGACATTACTGTTTTCTATATCTAGCATGTCGTGCATCTGGTTATTCACTGCACGATTTCTTAAACAAATTCTCACTCACCACTATTGATGCTAATGATATTATGCTTTATTCATTTATGAGAGTATGATGGTATTATTTTTTTAAACTCCGCCATTGCCGGTCCCAAGCCCTGGATGAGAAAGGAGGAGGGTTGGGGGTGTTGCTACCCCCGTAAAAGAAAATAAGCCATACTCTGCTATGTGCTAGGATGAAGAATGTGATATCTGCTCTGCTATGTGTTCGTAAAGTGTTCATAAAAGGGAACGAGTCTTTGCTGTTTAAAAGAGTGCTCATAAACGAGGGAACGAGTCTCTGTGTAATATGTGCTATGTTAAATAGGTGGATGAAGAATGTGATATCTGCTCTGCTATGTGTTCGTAAAGTGCTCATAAAAGGGAACGAATCTTATGTGGCATGTGCGTGGAGGGTGATCCGGCGCCGGCCGATCTGCGCAGACCGTGCGCGTGGCCGACCAATCAGCGTCAAGGGGGGCGGGGTCCGACGCCAGCCAATCAGCGTGGTAATGGCGGTCATAAAAGAGCGTGACCAATCGCAGTTAAGGGGCGGGGTCCGGTGCCAGCCAATCGGTGGAGGTCCGCCGCCAGCCAGTCAGCGCGGTAGATAGGAGGTCGTAAAAGAGCGTGACCGGGGGCGTGGCCTGCACCGACCAATCAGCGTCAAGGGGGCGTGGCCAGCCAATCAGCGTCAAGGGGCGTGGCGGGGTCACGTGACCTGCGCCAGCCAATCAGCGTCAAGGGTTTGCGCATGCGCAGTAGGAAAAAAAACACCCGCAAGTGACCCCTATCTACTCACGTCCGTTTATATGTGAGATCCTGACCGCCTATACTGTTTCATACGGAAAGTACGTACAGATTGAACACTTGTACAGTAACTATTATAAAACATGCGTTTTTAGTTATACGTTTGCTGTACGTTAAGTCCAAAACCTACATAATTTACAAATGTAACATACGATTTTACGAACGCCACATACATTTTTTCTCAGTGTGGACTCGATGCTTAGAACTGATCACAGGTTATATCAATAATGTTCAAGTTGTGGTCATTGCAGGTTCTAAAGCTCATCTTGATATTCCTTAAACCACGCCTGAGAAGGTTAGATTAGGTATTGGTGTACTGGAAGTCTGTGTCGTAGTTAGTTAACGATATCTGTACCGTAGAATGCATCTGGTCTTCTAAAATGTTCATGTAATCACTGTACCAACGGTATACCATGAAATTTCAGAGCATGCCAGCTCAGAGTTAATGCCATGTCTGAAGTGCAAGGTAGACAGTCAGAATTATATGCCTGTTTGAGGATCCGTGATATGAACGAAGGAGAAAGATAACTCATCCGACCGTATTATTGTCTTACAACCATCCTCGTTTAAGGCTCCCAGACGTCAAAGTTTAGACAGGACAGCACTGGAGTTAAATCATTTGTTTTCTTAAATATCGTTAA
The DNA here is from genome assembly GCF_964235325.1 of Thermobia domestica. Classification (NCBI taxonomy): domain Eukaryota; kingdom Metazoa; phylum Arthropoda; class Insecta; order Zygentoma; family Lepismatidae; genus Thermobia; species Thermobia domestica. The sequence continues at coordinate 141,458,098 of NC_137469.1, read as the reverse complement.
AAATGCCAAACTTACGAGTTTACGAAACGTAAGTTATTATCATTCTTCCTTGTGTGTTCAAAAATACTGCTTTATTAATCATCGATACTCAAGTAATAGAAAGAATTTAGTCTTTGTCACTCGGTTTTGGTGAATGCAAATCTATTATTTGTTAAGTATTTCTGATTGTTATGAGAAAAGCAACTGCATAACGATGACTATACTGTAAATTTTCATAGCTTGTCCAGGTTTCTAGTCTCGGAATCTGGAAGCTCCATCTTTGGTCAATATTTTATGTTCTAGGCATCATCTTTTCAACGATACCGTACTGAAGCCGGTGACCAGGGCTATCAATTGCTTGTTGGACTGTGACTCTACCTAATTGAACACCGTCGTTAGATATGCAGTAACAACTCTGCTCTCCTGAGACCCCACATAGAAAGATCTCTACATAAATTATTTTTTCTGTGCGTACCTGACAACGTTGCAGATATGAATTCTGCTTCTCAGTTGTCTTGAATGTTTTGTTTTAGTACCTAAATAGTAGAACTGTTCTGCCATTAGCTGGAAGATTACTAGTAGCCACATAGTTCAATAGTGTCTTTAATGATTAGACATCGGATTTTTATGCACTTAAAATTCACGATATATGCATGCACCTATGCTGTTTAATCTGTTATAATGTGCACTTAATATGCACTAATAATACAACTAAAGAGAACAGCTTCAAAGATGCAGCAAAGTTGTGAAAGTTAGTAGGTAAAATATAACATCGAAAATGTACTTTACGTTTCTGGGATTCTCTGCAGAATTTATTTTAATGATCTTTACAGTTTGTATATCTCTAAATTTGAAAAACAAATATAGATTGTGAGGTTAAAATAAACAGAAAATATGAGAGCACGGTTGTTAAGTTTTCATCGCAATTCTATTTTAGAGTGCATTAACTCTACTGATCGATTGCTAACAATATTAGTCCTTCATAAATCCTATTCCTATATCCTGTCATGCAAGAAACCAGTCTTTTGCATAAACACTTAAATGTATTGAAAATACAATCTAAAATTGGATTTATTGCATGCTATAGGCGCATATCTCAAACAAAAACTTACGGAATATTCTGAAATGCTCTTAAGCATTAATATATGCTTTAACCTTTGAAACATGCATTTATATGCAGTATAAAGCTTCAAATTCGAGCTGTAGTGTTGTTGTTAGATATTCCTACCAAGTTTAACAGAGATAGATATAGGCAAACAAAATATGCATTTGCATAAAAATTCGATGTCTAGTAATGATAGAGGTCCCCAAGAAAATGGACAATGTTCCAGGAACCTCAAAAAGGAAGATTTATTTCAGGGCTTCATAGACGCTGGAACTTAACTGTTCTATTCTATGTATTTATTTCTTTTCCGAATTGCGTTTCTCATGGTTAAGGCATATATTTTTTTTTTGAAAATATAGAATCATCTGTACATTGAGTTTTAATTTGTTAATAGAATGTTGTCTTTCAATCCCACATTCAGTCAAAAGTTAGGAAGTAAGTGCAATTTCAAATGAATGAGCTTGACAAATTTCACTAAGGCGTCGACTGTTCATGAGAAATTGAATATTTTAAATTAATTTATTCCTATTTGTATATGAAGTTAGCATCATGTAGTGACTTTTTCTGATTGTTTGATTTGTAATATTTTGAGTTAATACTCCAAACGTATTTATGAATCACAGTTGGTTTAATTTACTCTCAATTCGAATTTATGTTTGTGATAATATTTATATAAATAGAATTTCGAGTTCCCAAGATTCTAATTGGATCTGCAGATGCACCGTATTAAAAGTACCAGTATTAAGAAGATGAGTAAAAAGTCATTGGAAACTTTCTTTGAAACCTGAGAAAAAACGTTAACCTTTGAATGTATGATGATAAGAAGGGGCGGCAAGTTGTGCAGTTGTATCTTTGTCGCCAAAAGTGCCTTTACATCACCGTAACTGGTATGTGACCGCGCAGTACTCCAAGGAAAGGATGGTTGCATAAGAATTCGTGATTAATTTTGAAGAGTTTTTATTTTGACTAGGTAATTAACATACGTATAGGGAGTAAAGACACAGATTTGAAGCATCAGTACACTGCCATCTCTGAAAAGATTCGTATTCTCAGCTTTTCTATTTATTGTTTTATATGCTAAGTTAAACACCACAACATGTATCACTGATATCGTAGGTCCTATTATTTTTTTTTAAAATCGTGTCTGTCAGGTGCTGTCAAAACATTTATCTCCAGACATGATGTAGAGAGAAGAGAAAGAGATACGACATATGTAATATATGTACATGTGATTTATTAAGTAGGTATAGGAATTACGTAGTTAAAGGACACGTAAGAGATCGAAAAGGAGATCTAGAAGTCTGAACTTTCAGGAACGTCCTAGATAGGTGAAAATATATTTAAAAATTGCAAAAGGTATCACGTAATTTATTTTTCTTTTTTATATTCTAGTATACTTTTTTTTCACATCCAAACATCTCTATCCAGAATTACGAGATAAAAGTGAAGAGAGAAAAATTTCTATCTAAAGGATTAAATCAGAAAGAAATCTTCTGACGGACTAGTTTCGAATTCACAACCCTTGATTCCATGAGTCAGCGCTCTGCCGATTGAACTAACAACTGCTGTTGTAAAAGACTCATTTCTACAACTATCGGTTGATGAAAGGTGTGTATTAACGAAGTCGGACGAGATAATTGCTTTATATAGCTATTGCTATAATAATAATAATAATAATAATAATAATAATAATAATAATAATAATAATAATAAGAAGAAGAAGAAGAAGAAGAAGAAGAAGAAAAAGAAGAAGAAGAAGAAGGAGAGGAGCAGGAGGAGGAAGAGAACAGAATTTTAAAAGTCGCATTTTTAAAAAGTTTGCGGAGTAAGTCCTAATATGATATTTTAATAAATACTGTCTAAATGTAAGCGTGGTTTATCCGTGCGTGCTGCTCAAACTCCGCAACTCACTACCGTAGTCCTATAAGTGTTGTACGCGTATGGTACAGGAGCCTTGCATCCTCCAACCATGAAGAAAGTTTCTGTTTGAACCTACGCGTGTCCTAAAAGGGAGGAGGGGATTCAAAGAGAGAAAAATAGTTTAGAAATTATAGAAAAGTAAAATATCTCACGAAGTGAGGTGATATAAAGTTCAGCGTCCCTTTCAGCTGCAAGTCTATATGTGACATGGTTCTACAACTTAACATGGTACCCGAACTACACGACTCCCGCCGGGAATGGAAACCCGGCTATCATGGGGAACCCAGGGACATGTAAAAATAATCGAAAATGAACGATATTAATGTCGAATCCATAGTTTTTGAAGTCAGTAACATGAATTATGATACTGTCGATATCGTTCACATCAAAGTTTAGCATTATCGGTATGGAGGTTTAATGGGAGGGGTAAACATTAAAAATTCCTAGTTGAAAGATATGAGTGTCTATTCAATAGTTTTCGGGGTCGCTGAAGTGAATAATGACACTCCAGATGCCATTAAAGCCCAAGGCTTTATTCTTCGTTAGCGGCAAGTTTATTCATTTACTTAACTCAGGAGTCCTTAAAGTTAAGGATAGTAAACTCGATACATATATTTCTAATTTAAAATTATTAGATACGTATTGTAGCTTAGACTTTTAAGGTGGGGAAGGGACAATTCATACAATCATTTCCTTCACATTCGAATAAAATAGTGTCCCATTATATTGCGAAATCTCATTTCTGGTAGTGTCGTTGCTAATAGTGTTCCGTATTTCTTTAGACCCCTACTCATTTATAGCTGTGTCTTACGTTTCCTGTGACGAGAGCAACTCCTAAGCGAGCATTCTGTAAACTGAATGCCATTAAAATCTATATTCAAAGCACAATGGCACAAGATGAAGTTGAACTTTGGCAATCTTTAGCATGGAAAGCGAAAAAAGTCCACCACATTGATATTGAAAAAGTAGTCAACGTATTCCTCTCCGAAAAAGATCTACCACACATTTGTTTTACAGATGGTGATTTATAGGTTATAGCTATACTTAAGCTTGTTGAAATTCCTCCATAGTTGTGGGGGCGACACACTGAAGCTATCCCTAATAAGGGGGAATATGTCATGCAAAAATAGGCAAATACGAACAATATTAGTGTCGAAATCAATATTAGTGTAGTTTTTGTGGTCGCAAAGATGAATAGTGACGCTGTTGATGTTGCTTAAGTTCAAGTTAAGTCTTTGTTGGTATGGAGGTCAGAGTGGGAGGGTGACAGATAAAAAAAGAAACAGAAAGAAAAAGAAAACATCCTATATTTGTGTCGAATACATACATAGTTTTCGGAATCATTGACATAAATTGTAATATTCCACATGTGGTATATGACCAAGGTCGGCCCCATTGGCATGGGGTTCAGAAGAGAGAACCGCTGAAGATTTCCGAACAATTCCTTTGACTTAAGTTTCAATACACTGAGAGTGAAAAGTGGTAATGCACAAATACTGGTGTCACATGAGGACCTCTCAGGGATATGATTGCTGGGAAACTGTCGTTGCTCAGGGAGGCATTACACTCTGATGAGTCCCTAAAATTCTCACTGTTTTACAGGGGCGTAGGCATGAATTTATTTCAGGGATCGAAAGCTTTCTTAGAGGTAAATTGTTCAGAGTGTAATTTATACGTATACTCAATTCGTTTGAAGTTCCTCCAGGAGTCCACGTTGTATCGTAGTTCAACTGTACATTTTTTCTGAGTCAAAACCTTCTAAATATGTATACATATATTACAGTAAGAATATAATTTGTATTATGGTCCTACGAGTTTCTCTCTCAAAAGCACCCTCCGATATATTTTATTTCTGCACCATTATTCCAGTTTTCTCCAACCGTACTCCTCTCCAAGTTGCCTCACAGTTTCAAGATCATTCCTTTACCATCATGTTTCTCGTTCAGCAAATCCTCCCTTAAAAATTTCACAGTGCAATCTGTGAATTTGGGGTCCCGATGCCCGAAGCACATACCGTTGCCTTTTGACCTTCTCACCCTCCACGACGGTTGCAGTTGACAATGTATCCTTTCTCTTCTAGGACACGAAATAAAATGGTCATGGCTATTCTATGGTCCATTGGTCATTCGAAGTCACAGTTATGCTTGGATAAGATCCGTTGTGCGATTCTATGAGAGATGGCAGCAATTTGCTTTACTTCAATACCTTGCACTTTTAAACGTGTTGTTCTGTTTTCTTATTGTCGCAACTTAACGGATTTAGAAGCGGGCCGTAGATTTTCTGATGTAGGTTGTATTGACATTTTGACCAGTTGCCCGCTTGCACAGGGTTATCGTAGAGAGTTGAGATTTGTTCTATCTTCTTTTATTTAACAATAGCTTTCATACAGTATGCTACTTGACCCCTGGTTCCATTTGCAAATTTTGAGTTGAACCCCGCCTGGGACCCTGCGAGTGTCCCAGGGACAGAAATTTTTCATTCAAAAAGTGCTGGGCTTCCCACACAAATTTGATATGTATTCGCTGAGTTTCCTTACCCAACCGTTTACGAAAAATCTGACTTTGTAATGTATAGTATGGAGCTAAATTTCTAACTTTTTACGCTTATATCTCCGCAACGGTTGCGATCGAGGACGTATCTTTTTTCGTGTCCTTTTTCTTTTGGGACAAGGTATCCAAAGGCCGTAGTCTCCAGTCGAAGTCAGAGTTACACTTGGATAGGTTCCCTCATTAGAGCTACTTTTAAGAGCTCCAAACTCTGGGATGGGTTTTCTTTATATATAAAATAAGAAAGTTCCCTCTTCTGGGAGACGATCGCCCCCTTGCATTTTTTAAAGTCAAAATTCTGAATTATTGGAAATATTTAAATTAATTATAATGAAGAGGATAATACTAAAGAACATGATTAGAAATAAAACATTGTTGTTTAACGAATTGATAGAATCAAGCTTTTTCAAAACATAAAAAAATACTGTAGGGTAAGGGATGATCGTGGAAAAAGTAAAAATAGCAATCGCGGGTACACTAACCAACTACTGTACGCAGATAAGTCAAGGTTCGTTAACATGGTAGACGTATATGAAAAAGCTACTAACAGAAAATGCCTGATCGCATTACGCCTAACCATCTCAGCGACCTCAAAACTATAAACTTCTACATTAACATAGGTCGTCTTTTTCAATCATTTTATATGTTACTACTCCCTTCCACTCTCTCAAGGTGTGCAATGTGTCTTACCCCTTATCCCAATCCATAAAAAGCAAATAATATTCTGGCAAGCACAGCTAGGGATAGAGAGGGAATGACACAGACGCACACAGCTAGCTGTATAGCTGTAAGCCAAATACATAAAGGCACAAGGAATAGGCCTCTTGACCAAACGCAATGTTGCCAAACGTATTTTGCGATGGAAAATATCAACTATTAACACCCATGGTAGAAATAAGACAAGGTAAACCCACGCGCATCCTGTCTTTTCGCCTGACGTTACCTTCGACACAAAATCACTGATCCTTCGAAGAAGATAACATTGGCGCGCCCTCTAGTGACAGGTTGTTAGTTGCATTTGTGTTGAAGATATACGTTTTCTTTATTTTTTAAACGATTGACGAATTTGCTATATACTGTTGTGTTGACATTTTCTATGTGGAATATTATTGTGTATTTCGTTGTATTTCGTACTGTATATATTTTGTAAATAAAACTCATCTGTATTTGTTACATTGACTTTGAAAACTTTAACAATGCCCTCATGTAGTGTGTACGGCTTTAAAATGAACACACGAAATAGAAAAGTTGGTGAAGAGAATGTCAAGTTCCGTTCATTTCCAAAGCAGAAAGATTTACAGCAATTGTAAAACAATAGGGGTGTAACGTTGTCATCTGTGGTTGGACCCAAAAAGCCGTAGGTCCACCCTGCTTATGCCCTTAGCTGAGCTGATCTGATTTTGAGTTTAACGACCCGTTCATCAGCGAGGATATATGAGACGTAGACCTACTGATTAACGTGGAATCCGAACCACATGAGTTCCCACCTGGAATCAAATAAGGGTCTCCCCCGCCAAAGGCGCGTACGCTAAGCTTATGCCCTTAGTTTTATGAATTTTACCAAATGAATGAATATCTAGATATTTTAATGCAGTATAAGAGTTCTTTGCCATACTGCTTTTGTAATAATACCTTTGTCATTAATTTGTTGATTATGTACCTTTTTATATAAAAGAACAAGTTCTGAGTGGCTGATTGATCAACGCCTAGGCCAAACCGCTTAAACTAGAAACTTGAAATTTAGAATTCATTAGACCTGTAAGGTAAGGTCCCACTAAAAAAAGAATTTTAAGAAGAAAAAAAAAAGAATTTTTCGAAATTCGAAAGAAAAGCGAAGAAAGAGGAGTGGCAATTATTGTCTTAAAATTTTTATACTTTGGAATCTTTAACTGTTAGAGACATGAAATTTGGTATATGGACTTCTCATTTAAAACAATTAGATATATATGTAAGCGTTTTTATGATATTTGCCCTAGAAAGAGAGAAAATCTAGAGAGAGGGTGAAACTACAATTGTTATAGTTGGATGGTCATATCTCGAAAATCGTTAAGGTTATTCACATGATAATTGGTTGAGTTGAGATGATTTTGAATTTAACGTTCCGTTCAGCAGCGAAGCTTATGAAACGTGAACCTACTGATTAACATGGAATCCGAACCACATAAGCTCCCTCCGGGAATGAAAATTGGTGTTTCATGTAAAATAATTAAAGACATGTTTCTGCGTTTTTTAATGTTTCCTTAAAAAAAAAGGTTTAAATTGTAATTGGTAAAATAGAATGGCCATATTCTGAAATCCCTTAAGAGTAGAAACATCTTGATTAAAGATATATTTAAGCGTTTTTTTTATATTACGGTTAGAAGAAAAACGCCGGGAAGATTAAGTAGGGGGTTGAAATTGTTATAATAAGATAGCCATATCTCGAAACCACTTAAGGTTAGAGATCTTAGGAATATGAGAAGTGAGAGGCCGGAGAAAGAGCAAACCCAAGGGTCTGGGAGCGAATTCCTTGCCTAGCCAAAAGCAAGTTACGCAATTAAAAAATCTGCATCAGTTAGACTTTACACGGCGATTTCTGGGTGTTGGTTTTTGAAGCTCCAAGTTAATCATATAACTTCAATTATCATAATTATTTTCTAAACTTCAGTAGTGGTTTATAAGAGAGTACTTTTGAATCAAATTTTACATTTAAATTCATATACTTTTCTCGTAATTTATTTCAATTTTATTTTCTTTATCAGGAAGATAGAATATAATTTATAAGAATATTTTTATAGCTGAGGCTTTTGTTATGCAATAGTTTGAATCTTAAGCACCCACCTTTAATATGTCACATGTTTCATATTTTTAATAATCCTGTTATTTCTAAAATCATTTATGTAGATCAAGCAAGGAAAAGAAAGAAGTAAAGTTCGCCCTTTTCCGTTTGTATTTCAGCTGTTGTTTGTTCCTTTTAAGCTGTTGTTGTTGACGAAGGATCAAAGTACGGAATTGTGCAGGAACAATTACTTTTGACAAGGGAATTACATGAAGATTGTTTAGATAAATGATAGGGCAACACTTGCGGTATCGACATTTGCGATACTGCAACATTTGAGGTGTTTCGAGTATTGGTATTTGTGGTACTGGGACATTTGCGGTACTATTCGAAATAATTTCTTATTCTCCTTGCTGAGAGAGAATATTTTCGAGTGTTCAGTTAGAGGACAAGCACGTAGTATCAACTGCTACACAAAGATCAAATTTTATAACCTTGGTGTAGCCAGCACATCGTTCTAGGGGAAGATAACATCACTTTTTTAGTGGACTCGGGGGGTATTTTGCATACTAAAAGCCAACTAAAAATCAGAATATGAAAACATTATTAACACACCATGCATACATACAAACTTTTCTCAGATCAATTATTATGCAGAAAATTAAAAAAAAAAACATTTATTAGGATACATGGTAGACACATCCGAAAGATGTAAACAAATGCTTGTTTGTGATTGGCCAAAACTGAAAAATGTAAACAAATGCTTGTTTGTGATTGGCTAAAACTGGAAAATGTAAACAAATCCTTATCTCTCATTGGTCAAACGCCTGTCTATAACATTTAAAGGGAACTACTAGAAATACCTATATTCTTGTTTTCTTTCATAGCTTTCAGAAAAACTTTCTTTTTTAGTTATACCGCAAATGTCCTGATACCTAGAAAATTAACGCGTTCAAATAATGATCATCCGGATTCTCTAGAATTTAAGTACTGATAAGAGTGTATATAATGGAAAAGCATTCTACGGTGAAAAGGTTGAAGCCATTGAAGAACCTTTTACACAGCAGGAAACAGTAATACAGTATCTGCATTAATTGAAATATATACTTGAGAAACTCCGCACTGCATGATGAATCATTTACAACAGTACTAGTGTTGTCAACGGCTCGACCGGCTCGGATCACGGCTCAGTCACCACCGAGCCGAGCCAACATCTCACCCAACGGAGCCGGCTAGAGCAGATTTCTCACCTGAGTCGAGCCGAACCGAGTAGATCACTTATTTGAGCCAAGCCGAGCCGAGCCGGTTGGGCGCAACATCGTCCTGATTAACAACAAAGAAAAAAATACAAGTTCGCTTAGAAATATTTTTTCAATTATTGATAAATAGATGAAAGTAATAAAACAAAGCAAGTTACTAGATAAACACAAAGGATGACTTTGGAAAACTACATAGATGCTGTTACACGACCTTAACAATAATAGTTTTAAGTGTACTCGAACTTTTACGTGTTTGTACTTCTATTTCATTAGTCTAATGAATGATATTTACAACTGATATCAAACTAGTTCCCACTGATTGAAGAGATTGATTCACAAATTAGTCACTACAAACTCAAATATAAAACATTTTGTTTGTCTTCACGTAATCCAACTTCGAGAATTGGGCTTTTGTTTTAACATTTCGTAGCAAGTAGTTAGCAACTTTAATCACAAATTTATTTCAGTGCAAAGCAACTAATTATCTTAATAAACTGCATGAAGTATTAACTTTATAATTACAAAGGTTATGACAAAATAACCAGATGAATTTGAAGACATGCCCAAAATACGTATATTTTATATCAATTTTTACTTGTTACGTGAGCCCTCTATGGTTGAATGTATAACACACGTATGTTTGACGCAGAAGTCCTCAGGTTTGATTCCCAGTGGAGGCGAAAGTAACACACAGTCTTGGTGCTGGTTTCAATAATAAAAATAAAAATATAATAATAATAGTTTATTTGTTATGTTTACTATAAGCAAGATAACGCGCTCCGAAGCAAGCGTCTTTAATAGCTACACGTTACTACTGATTTGCAACGCAAGTGTATCACTCTTTTAGACTTGATAAAATGCTTTGATCTCCACATGTAAGTTTGTTTCCAATGGACCAACAGCCAGTTTCTGCTATGTTTCATTCTTAGTAATTTTTGGGCCAATAAACTCTATCATTATACATAGGGAATGCAATACGAAACCCATCATTCTTTCCTCAGTTGGGTTATTTCAAAAGATTACGATTATCACTTTTTCTTGTTTAAGAACAACTTACATTCACCTAACCCCCCATCTATCCCCATAGATTAAACAGACAACATAATAATCAAAAAATGATAATTTAAGAAAAAACCTCTTTATTCTTCGTCTATTTATAAAGGTATTTAAGTTGGAAGACTGCAAGGCTCTCGCAAGTGGGTCTCATTCCTGCCCGAGTCTTGCGGACTTGGTTTTGGACTTGTTTTTGCACACTTGATCTTGGTCTCGGTCTTGCATATAAATACTCGGTATCGGTCTTCGAACCAAGGAGTTTTCACCCAAGTTAGCACTCTATCAGTTCCACACAGTCATACATAGGACTCACGCTCATATGACCTCAACTTCCAGACTGGAGATAGAGGTCGATTGATAGTTGAAGTTCGGAGGTTGAGGTTGACGGAGATTGATTGATTGTTGGAGTTCGGAGGTTGAGTGGTAGTTGCAGTTCGGAGGCTGAAGTCGAACCGACTGAATGTTAAGGAGCAATCGGAGTTAGAAGCTTGAGATCGTAGTTTCCTGGCACTAGCGTTGTCAATGGCTTGAGTGGCTCGGCTCACGGGTGTCACCTCCATGGCGGGCCAACAGCTCACCCAACCGAGCCAGCTCGACCCCTCGGCTCAGTTGGGCGAAACAAAGCTGAGCCGATAGCTCATCGTAACCGAGCTGGGTCGAGCCGATGGCCACCTGAGTGGAGCCGAACCGAGACGATAGCTCACCTGAGCCGAGCCGTACCAAGCCGATGGCTCATCGCAACAGAGCCGGCTCGATCCGATGGCTCAGTTAAACTGAACCGAGCCAAGCCTGCTGACCACTAAACAGTACAGCTGTTGACGCATATTTTACCAGAAGATGAAAATGAAGATCAAACGTATTCATTTAATACGCATGATCTTGAAGAACAAAATCTTGAATTTATAGCTGAGAAGCTAGCTTTCTAATTTAAACTCAAATATCCACAGCTCTATGCCAAAGAAACTCTTCAGGGACTACAGTGCAACTGGACAAAATTCATCTCAAAACCAGGACTAACATTTTCATCAAAGGAACTTCTACACACAATCAAAATAGCTAACGAACGGAATATTATCCTGAATGTAATGGAGAATTTATTCACAAAGGAAAGAACATCACTAGAAAAGTAACAGGTATCATAAAAAATGAATTTGTTAGCAAGTGTGAACCGGAGGTTTTAATATTTTATCCGATTTAGAACATACATAAGAATAAATGAACTAAAGAAGCAACTGAAACGTTCTTCCTCCAAAAGAAAATTTTACAAGAAAATGAAGAAAGTGGTGAAGTGAGAGAATTAAAAGTTCAGAAAAATAATTCTGATTGACAAACGCAAGTGGATTAGGCCTAATGGGGATACCATTTCAGAAAAAAAATAATAAAAACGCACCACGTACAATACGTCTAGAGTGTGGGGAAACTTGTATAATTTTTATATATATAAATTTTATATATTGTTTTCTTTGCATTTAAAAAGAAATAAAATATATTTCCATGACGGAACAAAATTCCACTAATATAATAGACATCTAAATTAGAAATAGCAAAGACAGCTGAAAGTAAAGAGAAAACAGTAATTTCACATCAAATTCCAAGGAGAATACACAACAGCAAGCGAGCAAGCAGAGACAACAGCGTTACTCCTGTGGTCCTGTCCCAAGCGTGTGTCGAAGGAGACGTCATTTTGCGAGTAGGACGGAAACGCGTTTGCTGATGAATTTACCAAGGCAGTAACTATTTACGCCATGGAGTCCGACACTCTAGTGCCTTTTATCTGTACAGGATTATGCACGATAAACATTATTACTGTTACATTTTTCATTCTCTGTTGCAAGAAAATCATTGGCATAAGGATAGGACCTGTACTTAAACGCAAAATTACATAAACGGTCTGGTAGCTTTAGTTAAAACGATCCTTCAAGTGGATGTGGGGTAAGTTCTTAAACATTTAAATATACGACGTCTTATGTAGGTGCACCACACAACCAGTTACTAAAGAATAAACCCCGAAGTAAAACTGGTATCAAAACGAGACAATACGAGACTATTTACAGTATTAGTCTCCTTTCGATCGACAAATAGCGGTTTCAGTCTCGTCTCGATAGTCTCGAAATAAATTGTGTGAAATTCCACACTAAATTTGACAGTTGTTAAATAAAATATTCCTCCCATAGTTCTCCCTATTACTTCAGAATATGTCCTGGGTGAACCATCTTCTAATTGATAAAGCATGATTTAGCAATTCATATACAACATTCAAAAATATATATGTCTATTTCCTTTAAATATAATCATTCTTTCTTAAATTATTTATTTACTAATTGAAATACTCGGTGTTCCACGGAGAAAATAGGTTTATATTTCAAAGATATATTCGAGATTAGTTTTTCCCAGTAGAATACGTATTTGAGTCGGAATGAAATAGTACGGATCCATTTCCAGTGGGAGCAAATGAGTAAACTTGCCGCTAACAAAGAATAAAGCCTTGGGCTTTAATGGTATCGGGGGTGTCATTATTCACTTCAGCGACCCCGAAAACGATTGAATAGACACTCATATCTTTCAACTAGGAATTTTTAATTTTCACCCCTCCCATTAAACCTCCATGCCGATAATGCTAAACTTTGATGTGAACGATATCGAGAGTATCATAATTCATGTCACTGACTTCAAAAGCTATGGATTTGACATTAATATCATTCATTTTCGATTATTTTTACATGTCCCTGGGTTCCTCATGACAGCCGGGTTTCGATTCCCGGCGGGAGTCATGTCTTATATAGACTTGCAGCTGAAAGGGACGCTAAACTTTATATCACCTCACTTCGTGAGATATTTTACTTTTCTATAATTTCTAAATCATTTTTCTCTTTTTGAATCCCCTCCTCCCCCTTAAAACACGCATAGGTTCAAACAGAAGCTTTCTTCATGGTTGGAGGATGCAAGGCTACTGTACCAAACGCGTACAACCCTTATGGGACTATGGTAGTGAGTTGCGCAGTTTGAGCAGCATGCACGGATAAACCACGCTTACATTTATATTTATTAAAATCTCGTATTAGGACTTACTTCGCAAGACAAACTATTAACAAATGCGACTTTTAAAATTCTGTTCGGGTAAACTTTTCAAGACACGCTCCAGCTGCGCATCGATAATTAAGGCCCTTTTAAAAAGTATAATAGAGTAGGGTAGGATAGAGTAGAGTAAGATAGAAATAAGTAGGGTACGGGTTAGGAACGGGTTAGCTTAAGGTTAGGTAAGTTTTGATTCATTTTCATAAAATTATTACAGTGTAATTTCTCGTTTCTGAGTATACTGCTGGAGCGGACGTTCTAAAGTTAACCCTTATTATTATTATTATTATTATTATTATTATTATTATTATTATTATTATTATTATTATTATTATTATTATTATTATTATTATAACAATAGCTATAGTTTGTGTCTAAAACGGTAGATGGCGCCACCGTCACCAATGTTAACATATACAAATAATAAAAACTAAAACAATCAAAAATAAAATGAATAATTCAAAAATTAAGCAAAAAGGATATAATCTGCTTAATGGACGTTACTAAATCTAGGGAATGGTACGTGTCGATTTCACATATTGCTGTTAGTTTCATTGTCAGAGGCCTCCATTATTAAGTAAACAATCAACTTTATCTGCCGTACTTTCTACCTGAAAGTGACCAAACTTTGCACACCCATTTAAGATTGAAAAATCTAGGAAATGGTATGTGTCGATTCCCCCATATTCTTCTTAGTTTCATTGTTGAAGGCCACCATTGTTAAATAAACAATCAACTTTATCTGCAACAATGTGTAACAGAAACTTACCAAACTTGGCACACCCATCGGATTGCCACAGAGATGTCTAGGGAATGGTACCAGTCGATTTCACATGTTGTTGTTATTGTGCTGCCAAAATGTCTTGAGTCGTGGCAAAAATGCGAACTAAAGCTCACACCCTCACACACCCACGCGTTGAGCCAATAAGGGTTGAGCTATTGCTAAGTGAGAGAAAGTGAGTGGAATTCGTTCAGCCGATAGCAGCGCTTGCAACGGAAGACTAGGGATCAAGTCAATGTGGTATATCTATAGTTTCATTGTTCGAGTCACCAATGTTAAAAAAACAATCGATGGATTTCTGCATTCTTAAATAAATCAACTTTATCTGCCATACTTTTTACCACAAGCTAACCAAACTTGGCACATTCATTTACGATTCAGACATCTATGGAAAGGAACATGTCGATTTCACTTATTGTTGTTAGTTTCATTGTTAGAGGCCAACATTGTTAAATAAACAATCAGCTTTATCTGCTATACTTTCTAACAGAAACTGACCAAATCTTGCACACCCATTTAAGATTAAAATATATAGGGAAAGATTTGTGTCGATTTCTCATATGGTTGTCAGTTACATTGTTGAAGGCCACCATTGTTAAATAAACAATCGTTGGATTTCTACATTGTTAAATAAACGATCAACTTTATCTGCCATACTTTTTACCACAAACTAACCAAACTTTGCACACTCATAAGCGATGGAGTCATTTATGGAATGGTATGTGAAGATTTCACATATTGTTTAGATTTATTGACATATAACACAACAGGCACAGGCCTAATTACAGTGTTACATAGTATATCGTTATACAGATTATATAGGTTAATAAAGCTATTGGTAATAATTACATTTGTCTTACAAAATTAATAGACTTTTTAAAACTACTTACATCCATTGCCAGTACATCCAGGTTGAAATTTTCTTTAACTAACCTGTTGTAGGTTGCACTAACTCTCCATATAGGAGATCTGCTTAAAACGTTTGTTTTCGCTGTCATACAAAAAAATGTATTTTTCGAAGCAGTGCGCAATTTAATGGATGGTACTTGGATACATATTTTTTCGTTAAGATCAGGACAGTCTATTTTGCCATGAAAGAGTTTGTGTAAAAACAATAAATCAATATTTCTTCTCCTGAGTTCTAATGTTTCAAAATTAAAATTTTCAACAAGGTTAATGTAGCTTTCAAATTTTGGATAGAATTTTGTTTTCTTAAGGGTAAGAAGCCTTAAAAACTTATTTTGAGTACGCTCAATCAAGAATGAGTATTTCTGTATACTAGGATTCTATACATTACTACAATATTCTAATTTTGACCTGACGTATGAATAATACAGCACAATTAAAGTTTGATCATTTTGAAAATCTTTACTGACTCGATAAATATATCCAAGATTTTTGTAGGCTTCTTTGCAAATAGTTTCAATATGTTGAATAAAGGTTAATTTTGAGTCAAAAATAACTCCCAAATCCCTTATAAAATCAAGCTTTTTTAGTTTTTCCCCTAATATTTAATAATTATATTGAATATATTTTTCTTTTCTAGCGAATGTTAAATAACTGCATTTACGAACATTTACCTTAAATTTATTGTTTTTACACCAAATTTCAAGATTTTGTAAGTCACTCTGCAGTTCTAAACAGTCCTGAATTGTTTCAATTCTGTTCAATATTTTAAGGTCATCAGCAAAGAGTAGATTTTTAGAAAATTGAAAGCACTCAGGAAGATCATTTACCGCCAAAATGAAAAGTAGAGGTCCCAGATTCGAGCCTTGAGGTACTCCAGATGTTGCATGAAAGATTTGAGATTTATGATTACGATACAATACAGTTTGTTTACGATTTTGAAGGTAGGAAGCAACATATTGCAGAGTTGATTTCGAGAAGTTAAAGGATGCCAGTTTGTTTAAGAGAATGTCATGGTCAATGACGTCAAATGCTTTAGAAAAATCAATATATATGACATCTACTTGTCCTTGCTTGTCAAGTTCCTCCGAAATGTAGTCTGCTATTAGTGCTAGATTTGATACAGTAGATCTGCCCTTCAGAAATCCGTGTTAACTGACAGATAATGCAGGTTTAACATGATCCATTATTCGCTCATGCAGTATATATTCATACCTTGGCAAACGCAGATAAGATAGAAATTGGTCGGAACTGTTCGATGTTACTAGCTGAGTTTGTTTTGGGTATTGGACACACAACTGACTCCTTCCATTTTTCAGGAAAGGTACATGTTTTTATAGATAAATTAAATATAATATTCAGAGGTTGTAAGAATATATCTGAACAGCCTTTCACAATGTACGTTGGGATCATATCTGGGCCACTTGCTGTTTTCGATTTCCACTTCCTTACTGCTTCTTTTATTTCTTTTTCAGATATGAGAGGTAATGAAAATATGTCAAGAAGAGCACTGGAACGATCATTTAGAGACATGCTCGATACATCATAGTCCGCTCTTAAGGAGCCATAGACTGAACTAAAATGTTGCCCGAATGCTTTAGCTATGTCCCTACCATCAGTAAGGTCGTGACCATTGTACTGTATGCGATCAGAAGACAAGTGACGCGATTTATTTTTAATGAAGGACCATAATAATTTCGGATCATTCTTCAATTTATGTTCTGTGCTTCTTAAAAAATCTTTATAAGCAGCAGTTATTTCTGCTTTAATTTCCCTACGCAGTTGACGAAATTGCTCTTCATGGTACTTAGTGTTGCCTACACTGAGACGACTTTTTTTTACGATGATAAGTTTTACATTTAATTTTATTAATAATATTCGGGGTAAACCATGTAGGATAGATTTTATTAGTTGCTCTTTTACGGGGAATGCAATCATCAAATATTAGATACAATACTTCATAAAATAGATCGAAAGCGTGATTGACATCCCTAATATTCTGCAGCATCCCCCAATCCACAGCTAGTAGGTTTCGGTAAAGTTTTTCAAAATCTGCTTTCCTAAAATTATAACCTACTGTGTTAGGCACTGTTTTAAGTTTGGTTGAATACAATGCTGTAAACTGAATAAGAAGGAGAGGATGATGTTTATCTTCTATTACCAAAGGATCGCATTCTCTTTGAACTGTTACTTTTGAGAGATTTGTGAGAATAAGATCTAAGGTTCGACCATTGCTATTAGGAATATTATTAATTGAAATTAAATTAAAGAGGGACATAAAATTGTCAAGACTTTTACATTTAGCTGATGACGTCATTAAATCGAAATTTGAACTAGTTATTTGTCGTACATTCAGATCCCCTATACAAAGAATTGTGCAACCCACAGGACAATTTGATTCTACAAATTCAAAAAAAAAAAAAACTGTCCATATATATGAAGTGGTGAATCAGGCTCTATGTAAACAGTACAAATATACACGGTAATTTTGTTCAAAACCAGTTTGACAATTACACTTTCAAAGTTAGTTTCCCAGCTATTTACTTTTTGAATATTATATTTTTTAAGCGCAGCAAACAATATTCCCCACCCTTTTGTAGTTCAATATTTCTGTCTTGCCTCCAGACCACATACCTATCATCAAAGAATTCTGAGTCAGAATAATTTGTCGTTAAAGAAGTTTCTGCCAAGCTAATAAAATCATAAGAGTTAGATAAAACAGCATTATGAAAACAACTGGCTTTAGTACGCAGGCCATTGACATTTTGAAAGCACAAAGAAAATGTTTGGTTTTGATGTTTTGATTTTGATGGGTCACTGATTCTACCAAAAGAATAGTTACTTACTGGAAATGTTGGTTTCTGTTGTCTCTGATGGCAATTTTCCCAGCCATTTATTTTGGCGCTTGAGCTGCACCCCTAGTGCGAGGGTCCTGTTGTTTCCCTGCCATGCCTAACACTGCCTTCCTTTTGTACCCGAGGGGTCATCCACCTTCCGTGTTTTCCGCCTTTGGATTTCTTTTGAAAGCTGTTTTCACTATTGCTAACCACACGCACTTTTTCTCTATCCACACTCTCGCCTTTATCTTCGTTACTGGTACACACCACAGAATTATTAGAAACACTAGCACTAGCACTAAATTCACTTCTCTTGTTATTTTCATCACTGCTACGACTTTCGTGGAAAATTTTAAACACTGTGTTACTTGTTGTGTCAGCACGATAGATATCCCCTTCAATCTTCAGTTAATTAAACACTAACACTGCGTACCTTCCTTCCTTCCTTGCCTCTTGTAGTTTTTCAGACAATAATCGTCTTTCAGTAAGCACTTTTTCTGAAAATTGCTCATGAATATACACATAGGATCCCTGTAACTTGGATTTCGCCTCCAAAATTTCTGCTTTCTTTTCGTATCGCAGAAATTTCACAACTATATCCGACTGGTTACGCCCCCTACCTAAGAGATGTGCACGTTCTATGTCATCATGTTCTACGTTAATTCCCAACTTTTTTTCTATAATATCTTTCACAGCCACCTCACAGTCTTTCCATGATGGTCGCAAGCCTTCACTTTTGACCTGCACATTTCGGAAGATAAGATTGTTTCTCTTGCTCTGATTTTCGTTATAGTCACACTTCATTTCAAGTTCATCAATTTTCTGTCGCAAATCACTGTTCTCATCCTGCAAGTGAGCCCCTTTTGCTTCTAGATCTTTTACTTCCTTTGAAAGGTCATCAAATTTCGAATGTAATTTGTCAATTTTTGCATCAATTAATCCAATCTTGTTCACGTTCGGTTCCATGCTGTTTAACTTCTGAAGGATGTCTTCTATTTTTTGTTCAAGAGCTTTGCTCACTGGCCCTGGATTTGTTTCAATGTTACCTATCAACAGCGCTATCAGCACATTTGCTAGGCAGATCGCCTTCCCACTTCTATATTTCTCCGTTGTTACAAGTTCTTCCTTCGAAACTTTCATTTCGAATGCTGCACTGAACCTGCCTATAGCAGCGCGCCACTGCTGAATTGTAATGCCCATTGGGATGGAAACACTGATCACTCAGAGCTAATCCACGACACGTCTGTTCTCTTCGACGCCACCGTTGTTAAATAAACAATCAAATTTATCTGCCATACTTTCTACCAGAAACTGACCGAGCCTTGCAGACTCATTTACGATTAAGCGGTCTATGGAATGGTATGGGTCGATTTCACATATTGATGTTAATTTCATTGTTAGAGGCCACAATTGTTAAATAAACAATCAACTTTAACGGTAATAAGTTCTACCAGAAACTGACCAAACTTTGCTCACCCATATCTAGGGAAAGAGCAAAGTTGAAATATCTAGGGAATCTTATGTGTCGATTTCACATCTTGTTGTTAGTTTCAT
Organism: Thermobia domestica; assembly: GCF_964235325.1. Lineage (NCBI taxonomy): Eukaryota > Metazoa > Arthropoda > Insecta > Zygentoma > Lepismatidae > Thermobia > Thermobia domestica. Next base: position 141,438,325 of record NC_137469.1, on the reverse strand, counting down.
TGTTGAAGGCCACCATTTTAAATACCCAATCGATGGATTTCTCCATTATTAAACAAACAATCAACTTTATCTGCCATATTTTCTACCACAAACTAACCAAACTTGGCACACGCACTTAATATTGAGATATCTATGGAATGGTACCAGTCGATTTCACATATTATTGTTAGTTTCACTGTTCGAGGGCACCATTGTTAAACAATCGTTGGATTTCTCCATTGTCAAATAAACAATCAACTTTATCTACCATACTTTCTACCACAAACTAACCAAACTTGGCGCACTTATTTACGATTGAGATATCTGTGGAATGGTAGTGCCGATTTCACATATTGTTGTTAATTTCATTGTTAGAGGCTACCATTTTAAATAAACAATCAACTTTATCTGCCATACTTTCTACCAGAAACTGACCAAACCTTGCACACCCTTTAAAGACTGAAATATCTAGGGAAAGATATGTGTCGAATTTTTCATATTGTTGTTAGTTTCATTGTTGAAGCCCATCATTTTTAAATAAACAATCAACTTTATCTGCCACACTTTCTACCACAAACTGACCAAACTTGGTACACCCATCGGATTACCACAGATCAGCGGCGGCCGCTGAAGGGGAGCCAATGTGCCGTGGCACTACCACAAATAATACAAAACTAATATAAATAATATTTGCATCTTACTAAATAACATTTTTTTTTAATTTTATGCACAATACTTTACTTGCAACGTCATCATTGCTCACGAGAAGCTGGTTTGAGTCGCGCTCAGTGATTGAAAGCGCTCAGAATTACTCACACGATAGCAGTACATAGGCCTATCTCTACTCTGTTCGTGCTAAGTTCTCCCGTGCTCTCCCAACTGTTCTAAAAATGGTTTGTGCGCATGCTCGTTAGTTGGCGAGCAGGAGGAAGGTACGGAGAAATAACTAGCGTTTTGTGCCACAATCGAATGTGGCTCGAAGCGGGAGATTTGTTCCGTCTTATGTTTTAAAGCTCTAGGAAAGGGTGCTTTGGTTTGGAGTTAAGTCGCCTGGAATTCTAATACGTGACTCCTGATTCACTTGTTCCTATTGCAGTGTTTCCAAACTAGTTACTTATTACATATCAATATGTACACTCATGTCCAAAATTATTGTCGCATGTCTATAAATATGTTGTTGTAGAAATATAATTTGATAACGAATTCGCCCGGTATTCTTATAATGTTAGTATGTGTATAATCGCCAAAGACATGTGTGTGTGAAATTTCATGTCAAAAGAGCAGTAAATAAGAACAATAAAACGGAAATAAAACTTTCTTGTCCATTTAGCAACATTTTGTTTTACTCATTCTAATTTTCGTATTTATAATGGTTTTGCTATGAAATTTACCACAAATATACATTTCCCGATTATACACATAGTATCAGTATTAAAAGCAGGAGCGGCCAAATGTCTATAATATGGTTCATGTCGATTTCACATATTGTTGTTAGTTTCATTGTTGGAGGCCACCATTGTTAAATAAAAAATCAACTTTATCTTCCATACTTGGTACCAGAAACTGACAACGCTTGGCGTAACTATTTACGTTTGAAATATCTACTGCATGGTACAAATCGATTTCACATATTATTCTTAGTTTCATTGTTAGAGGCTACCAATTTTAAATAAACAGTAAACTTTATTTTCCATACTTGCTATCAGAAACTAACTAAACTTTGCTTACCTATTTACGATTGAAATATCTATGGAATGGTACATGTCGATTATCAAGGGCTAACAAGCCCCTAGCCAAATCATGTGTAATACGTCAGTATGAATTGAGATCAAACGATAATTATTCGTGATCAAGCGAGCTGGCCAAATTCCGATTGAATTTGTTTTCATGGTGGCTGTGGTGGAGGGGCTAACAGGTCATCGGTAAATGTTATTGTTCGGAAAATGAAATAGTGAATAAAAAAAAAATCTTTCATTCAGAACTTTGTTGTGCCTGCTTTGTAACCCATGTGAATTAGTTGTGTGCCGCCAGATTTTCTTTTGTCTCAGGTGAAGCGGGATGGCCCCCAACAGCGTTCCTAGAATTGCACTCTAAAAGCCCACAGCGTTCCTAGAATTGCACTTTAAAAGCCCCTCCCATATAACTGACCTGTGTTTCACAGCAGACAGCTCACATTTGAACTCTGTTGAGATTCTGTGTAAGTTTGTCGGCTATACTTACAAATTAAGAGAATAAACATTTATTAGGGAATGAGAAGTTCTCGAATTTGCAAGCTGAATATCTTTTCGCGACGTAAGTGAAGAGTAATTGTATACCTTTGAAGAGTACCCTGGAGAGTAAGAAAGCTCTAAGTAAATAATCATTGAATAAATAGCAATGTAATCACAGTAATGTATATATGGCATGTTGTATTTCTACCAGATTGTCAGAGCACTAATTCTCTCGTTTTTTGAGGTGAGCGATCTCGCTACCGAATCTACAGAAGAACATTAAATCAAAAAGCAAAGTTATATTTAGGTCTATTCCATTATAAACAAACGAAGTACGTTGCGTAAAAGAACTTTCCATATTAAAATATTTGATGGGTAGAGTGGTTTGTGTGGGATTTAATTGTTATTGCATGTATCTATTGCATGCTGAATGGGTAACTGGGAAAGCAGCCAGGATATTCATTCTGACGGTTGCAAGTCCGTAAACATACAGAGGAACAGTTACTCCAAGGGAGTAGATAATAGATAAAAATTCATAAAACTACCTAGGGGGAGAGAGCCGAAAGAGGGTATAGTGCGAAATTTTGGGCCGCAACTAGGGAAATTCCGCCAGGAACGCAGGATTACCTGTATACGGCTCTCATTGTTGAGACACTAAAATTTTTCAATTACTCGTATACGAAACTATTTTTACTTATTTATTTATTTATTTACTTATTCCTCGGGGATAATCTATTTCAGAATATTACGATTTGTATGATTCTATGTTTCAGGGGTGCGCTTCCAACCCACCTCCCAGAGGCAGTTTTTTGGGCGGGCGAACCAGACCTTGTCCGTAGGTCCACACATTAATTAAAGTATATGTAACACACATGTACTTATATATATATATATATATATATATATATATATATATATATAATATATTTTTGATCCAATGTTTCCAATCCAAATAATAGAGCCCCACGGCTCCAACTCGCCAAGGGCTCCATAAGAAGAAATTCCGCCTGTGTCACCTTCTAGTGGCTATGCCCATAGTATATTTTATGATAACAATTAACTGAATGTGCTTTTCAAGTTTCTAGTTATTTTTTTTTTGGAAAGAGAATGAGTAAGACTCTCTAAGTGTTGCAACGAGACGAGACAGAAGTCTTTGAAGCGAGACACGTCACAATACGAAACGTTTCGTGAAATGTCTCGTCTCGTGTCTCGAAAAATACAAACACAGTTTCTGAATTTGCTTAAAAATTTATTAACTCAGAATAAATTATTTGCCTTCGAAATGTATATCATCTTTTATTATTTCAAATGATCCAAATGATTCAATGTTTCAAATCCTACAAAGAACGGAATACCAAAGCATTTTTAAAAAATTATTTTTACAAACAGCTTTCACTTCCGTATTTCAATCGATTCAAGTTTAATTATTTTGTGATAGTGCTCCAGATTAAAATACAATGTAAAGCATTCATTGAGATCAGTGTTTCAGAAGATTTTATTCTGGGGGTTGCTGGAGATATCTACGTATAAAAATCCTGTTATAGAAGTACAAGTAGAAGTGACAATTTTATCAGTAACAAACTATTGTTTCATGGTCTTTCTCGTTCCGAACCAAGACAGAAACGTGTCAGCCTTTCTCGATACTGAGTTTTCAAAAGATGCTGATTTGACAATAAAATTTATCTTTTTTATTGTTTTATGATGTTATTCGAAGCTAAACTATTTTTTAAATGGGAAAGTTATATAGGCTCCCTTATTTGTTGAAGTGGCGCCAGGGGTTCTGAAAAAAGGATATCAGAATAAATGGGGAAATCTTGAGTTTTGACTGTACTGACGCCATTGATAAATGTTCCTATCGAAGTAATAACTGGTTCAGTCAAAACTAAGCAGTCGTTGCTGGAAGATTGCAGTTTTGTTGTGTGTTGTGTGGTCAGTTAACCAAACCAAACTTGGTTAAAAGTTGTATTTTAACCACTTCATATAACAGCTCTTTTTGTGGGCCTCAGCCTTTCTGGTGTTGCCACGAGACGAGACAGAACCATTTGATACGAGATGAGAAGGGCACATCTTTTCTAGACGAGACGACACAGCCAGAAGTTTCGTTTCGTCTCGTGGCAACACTAGACTCTCTAGATATATCAGTAAAAGGAATGACAACGTTCCTCACGGAGCACGTGTTAGCTCTCAGCCTCTTTCTTTCATTGATGTTTGTTTACATAGTAGATGAATATATAGAGTAACAAAAGAATGAGATATGCAGATTCTCCTGAAACCACATTAAAATTGTAGCAGTATTTGGAGTTTGTTATAAATGGATATAAATAATTCTGGGAACTGATCATACAGTATTGATATAAAAAAATATGGAAACAAGTAAAGACAAAGAACTGAAATCGTGAATTTGTTTTCAATGATCGAAAAAGCATCAGTCAAACTATAAAGGTCAATGGCAGCTTTTGTCATTTCTTACGACCACTATATGCACCTTGTTGGGAAAAATGTATTCGTATTAGAAAACCGATATCGTCCAATAAATGTCAAATTTAACAGATCTTGAGAGATAAAATGACTAAAATTGTCATTGCCTCTGTCGCATAATATATTCTAGCTTTGGGACCCATGTCATTATATGACTTTCACGATAAGTGACAAGTAGAATATAAATCCCAAGTTTAAAACGTAAGGAAGGAAACCGGCTGTGGGCGCTTCAAATTATGAAAAATGTACCAAAATGGTTGAAATTATGATTCTGTATCTCTTTACGGGAAAGAAGAATAAAAATAAAAATTGGAGCAATTTTAATCATGTATGTATAAGTCCACCATCTTCTTCGAGTTACTGAACTAACTTCAACCATTTTTGATACATATCTCGAAAACTTTTAGGGATATTAGAGGCAAGAATACGTAGTTGATAGTGAGCTTTTTAATTATGTCACAATACTTTTGAACTTTACCCTATGAGAAATGGTATATTCTAAAAATAATTCAGTAACACCCTAACCTGAGTTTTACCAAATGATTAGCGAAAGTGATACCGTGTGCGTCGTCCAGGGTTTAATTCCCGGTGTGACACCCAAACATTACTGTGTTGACCAAACATCGAGAGAAAAGTTGGGAAACTAAAAGATAGCGGACTTCAATCTAGACAGACGGCGACGTTGGGTGTAGTTGTGCTGACCACTAACATAAGCCCGCTGCAGACTCAGATCACAAGGGACTGTTTATATATATATATATATATATATATTTTATAATGGTGTTATTATTTTACTTTACATTCTCTCAGTAGCGTAAGTAAGGTGGAATGGGCCTCCCCGCAAAAATGTTAAACGGACCCCTCTTTCCACATTCATGAGTCACGTAAAATTTGCAGAGAACAGTTTTAACTTTACTATGTTCTATCTAGTGAGTCACTACTTGCTCCTATGCAAAAAATGCACATTATTATTACTATTATTATTATTATTATTATTATTATTATTATTATTATTATTATTATTATTATTATTATTATTATATTGTGCTATAGTTTTCGTCTATTCTGCTGTACCTCCCTCGAGAGTCTACGACATCCGACATTTTTAGTGAAGTGTGGTCGCCCCACCTTTTTTGTTGTTTGGTTCGATGCTGGTTTCACTGTCCTTTTCTCACCTTTGAAATACAAAAGCACGGCAGATAGCGAAAACTCGACAAGTCGCGCTGTTTCCGAAATGAAGCTCCCAGCCATTTAGCCAGCGATTTAGTATCGTCGTCCTTCCCCATTCAAGGCACAAGCACCACTTCACTAATTGAGTGAGATTCTTGTCACGTTTGGCGCGTGGTTGTGTTATGCCTCGTAGCTCTTATCTCAGCCCAATGATTTCGTTCAAAAAGTAGCGAGTGGTCATAATGTTTTCGCTGGTCAGTATAAGTTTTGTTGGCATTTAATTTACTAAATAATCACTCAGGTGTTACCGTCTTCACAGGTAAAAATGAGATATGTTGGAACATCACATAATTTTTAACATCCTAACATTATAAAGTTTACCTTCGAAACTGAAATGGGCATCTTTCTGTTCTGGGCCTCACAATGTTGCGGGCCCTGCAGGCCCTTTAGTTGCGCCACAGCATTTTCTCTACTCAGAAAGATAGCGACAAATAGAAAAGTCAAAATTCATTCTGTCCATTTTTCATGCATCATACACTTCAGAAAAAAATCATATAATGATATGTAAGAAAATATTAGTATTGTTTGTTTGTTTTCTGTATACAAAGAACCATTTAGATTTTTCATCTCATGTTCTGGTAATAATCGAAAAAAAAGAGCTTCATGTGATAAACGGACGAAAGAAAATTTGTCAACGCGATGCGAATGACATTCTCTGCAACCTAATTCCCGCTTTTCTTACAAAAACTATATTCCTACCTGCAAAAAGAAAAGATTTATGTTACCCGTCAATGGTTGAGGTTTGCCCTGTGGCTGAACGACACGGTTTGTAAAAATAGACTCTGACATACTGCAGGTGCACAAAAAAAATGTTGGATTTTTCTTCCCGCTCACTTCAAGTGTGGATATTCTGGACACATTCAAACTGAGCGCTACCATCTTTCAGTTCTTTCCAGTAGAGGTGCCAGCAGTGATTGCTAAATGAAAAAGTGAGCATCTGGTGGCGAAAAGGCGAAGTGCTCGGAGAAGGGGGAGGGAACAGTAACCTTAGTACACACCATTCATCAACCAGTAGTAGTAGAAATGAGCCTTTCGCAACAGCAGTTGTTAGTTTAATCGGTAGAGTGCTGATTCAAGGGTTTTGGGTTCCAAGCTAGTCCAAGTCAAAATATTTTTTTCTGATTTAATCCTTCAGATGGAAATTTTTCTCTCTTCAGTTTTATCTCGTAATTCTGGATACAGATGTTTGGATGTGAAGAAAAAAGTATACTAGAATATAAGAAAAAAAGATAAATTACGTGATACCTTCTGCAATTTTTAACTATATTTTCATCTATCTAGGACGTTTCTGAAAGTTCAGACTTCTAGATCTCCTTTTCGCTTTCTTACGTGCCCTTTAACTTCGTAATTCCTACACTTACTTAATAAACCACATATACATATATTACATATGTCTCTTTCTCTTCCTTCTACATCATGTCTGGAGATAAATGTTTTGACAACAACTTACAGACACGATTTTAAAAAACAATACGATCTACGATATCAGTGATACATGTTGTGGTGTTAAACTTAACATATAAAACAATAAACAGAAAAGCTGAGAATACGAATCTTTTCAGAGATGACAGTATACTGATGCTTCAAGTCTGTGTCTTTACTCTCTACACCTATGTTAATTCCCTACTCAAAATAAAAAATCTTCAAAATTAATCATAAATTCTTATGCAACCATCCCTTCCTTGGAGTACTGCGCGGTCACATACCAGTCACGGCGATGTAAAGGAACTTTTGGCGATGAGGATACATTACATGACAACCTTGGCCACCATCTTAAAATTCATCCTGAATGAAAGTTCGAAATTTCAAGTCGGAAAGAGGGCATCGCAAAAGTAATTGTTATATATATATACAGAGCCGGATTTAGGGGGGTGCAAGGGTGAATGTGCTCCCACTTCGTTATAAATATACACTATATTAAATAAAAAGCTAGCAGCGAAAGTAAAACTTTCCGAAACTTCTGCCGTCATGTTTCCATTTGGGTCTTAAAAGAAAGCGGATTTTCCAAAACTCAATTTTCTGAAGGTTGAAGGAAAAGGGTTCACTAAGCAAAACAGTATTCCTCATTGACACCACAGGATGCCTAAAGGCATCTAAAAAGATTCAAATTTAAATCAAATGTAGTGGTAGTAATTGGTGCACTCCCGTCAGGTAATCCTGCATCCGGCCATATAAATATATATCTTGTATGGTATATTGCTGAATCATGTACTTGTATTCATTGTTACTGAATTATTGTTGCAGGTGATTTAATATAATTCTGAAGAAGAAACAGAAGGTAGAAATCATCCTTATAACCAAGGAACGCAGTTCCAGACATATTGCAGAAGATTACAATAGACGACACCCAATATCGCGCCATATAATCGTGTGCTTGACGTTCAACTTTCAAGAAACTGGCAATGCGGAAGTTAGGGTACGTAGTGGGCGATCAAAGGCTGTTATGAATGAGGAAACGGTAACGTTAATTCGAGCATCATTTGCAGAGTTCGTGACGCAGTACACTTCGACTCTCATTGGAAAGTGGTAACAGCTAGTCCTCCATTCTCCGAATATTGTATATCAATCCCTAGCATTCTAATTCAATATAAACCAATTAAGGATGACCAAGATTGACAGATTGAGTTCTGCACATGGACTTTGAACCAACATTAACTGGATCCCTCGTTTACATTTTGAGCGACGAGGTCTATTTTTGTTTGATCGAGGGGGTCAATCGGCAAAGCAGTCTGTACTGGTATGACAATGATCCAAGCTGAAATGATTCAAGTAACATAGTCCTCCTACCGCATCACCCTGCAGAACAGGTACTTCCTTTTCATCTGAATACAGACGGCCACGGCTCTGTCAAAATGGCACTGTGAAATGACAGCGTAGATCACCTGTTCTCACATTCCTTGATTTTTATCTGTCGAGCATGCTTAAACAGGGGAATACGCTTAGAAATCCCAGTACATAAAGAACATTTAAGAGAGTGTTATTCCACATTTCGTTCTCGTACGTGTGCTGTCGGAATGTCTATTTATGTGATTGGATACTATCCTTCTATCGGATATCATTCAGAAGAAGATGATTAATGATAAAGCTGATCTTTCGTCTTTTTGTCTCATCGGGTTTGAATAGGTGGTTTCTTGATAGGCAAGCCTGCAGAAGACACAAGGTTTCAACAAAAGAGGTAATAAAACTTCTGAATTTCATAAGAGATGTCGCAGGAGCATTAGCCCATACAAATCATGATAAAGCTATGGATAATAGGAAGAAACAAGAGGTAGAGGACGATCATGTCTACTGGCATCATATACCGGCTGTTATTTGCAAGATTGTCGAAGATGCATAAATGAGAAGTGTAAACAAGTGTTTAGGAATATTGTATATAGTGTAACATTCTTTTATTCTTGCAGCACACATGATTTTTTTCTTGTGTTTTTATCAAAAGTAATAATATAAAATTAAGTACTATTATTGTTATTAGGACGAAATCCTAAATGAAGTATCGTTATATCTTCAGCTGCATATACCGAATCAAGTACGAGTGAAAATAAACCGTTACGGTATAGATATGTTACTTACCTACAATGGAAGATCTCATTTGTTCCCATGTTGCGAAATTATCTCCTGTCCAATGAGTAACATACTTTCCACTCGACACAAAAGTCGATCGACTTACAATTATACCTCTGTACCCTGTTGATGATTCAATGCCTCTGAAAATAAATAAAGTGAAAAATATTATAAATGATCGATATAATAATTTACAAGAAACAGGTAAGTCAAAAAAACTTTTACTTTCTTTCATGTGTCACCCATTCATTCTATCCTGAGCAGGACCGGACTAATCCATCTCTAGGCCTGGGGCTAGAAAAAGTATGTGGCCCCTGTTGACTTCGAATAACACATTTCTGTGAAAGTTCAGCACGAAAATTAATGGAATATGATTCATATTTTTGGTCATATGTTATCTTATGGTGATAATTGTATCTTGTATGATTCTTTTTAGACAGCCGTTGAAATTTTGATCAGAGTGGAGGCTCCCGTCCACCTGGAGGCACGGACTACAGCTCCCCTAAGCCCCTCCCTTAATCCGGCCCTGACCCTGAGATCACACTTTGCTGAGAACTTTTTTCTTCGTTTTCTGTGTGTTCATTGACCAATTGGTATTAGTAATAATCATAATTGTACAACAGAAGAGAATATAAATAGCATGCGTATCACGATTGAAAGTGTTGCATCACTCTTAGGAAAAAATCCAACAAAAACGGATACAATCTTCTACTCAACACTGCATGCACAGTATATAAATAAATAAAATCTATTCCAGCAGAATAGAAACTATCAGCTCCATTAGATTAGCAACAAATGACATACTTTTCAACGTCGTAAAAAATCGTTCTTTCGATTCTCTCGAAATCCACGCATGAAAATTTACACTTAAGTATGCTCGTTAAATTTATACTTAAGTTCAGCTGCATGTGGTCCATCTATTGATCTTAATCTGCGTCCTATCTTTAGATATTAACATAATTAAACAACACATTACATTTTTATCTTTTTAAGCATACTGCATACTGCATACTGTCTTTTCTAGCATCAAAATGGAAAGTTTAATTTATAATTTAGTATCAGTTTTTTCTTAATACCTGACGTGGTTATGGTATAGCACCAATTTTTAAAGTTTACAAATAGATTTGTTTTACTGATTTTGTTTGCCCATATCAATTTGTTCAACTTAATAAGATTTACCGACTGTATTTACATGTATCTAATTTTTGGAGATTTTTTTTTTTTCGTTAAATGCTAATAATGTGAAAATTCTGCATCAACTTATAACAGAAAAGATCAAATTCCTTAAAACCTCATTGACAATATCAGAATAAGACTGAGAAGTAGTAATGGCTCACAGTGTTGATTGGGGGAAATGACTTGTGTATATGTATGCAGAAAATGTTTAGAGTGAGCATAACATGCTACCATATAAGAGAGTTACTGTGTAGAAATTCCGTGCAAATTTCTAGTTCGAATTCATCAGCCTTTTATCATCATCAACGATCATTTTCATCAATTTACTGATGTAGATGACTAGGATCCTGGTCTGCACATAAAAATATAAAATTTTAACTGAGTTTATGAAAGATTGAAGGAATGTATGAGTCGTTTGTGAACATGTAAGGGCTTACCTAACTTTAAAGAGTGTAGGTATATGCGTGTGAATATATTCAAAGAATTCAGGAAAGTTATCACAAGACTCTGGATAAATTATGCTTTATTTCATATGTGGGTAAAATAGAATTAAAGCGTAAAAGTGCAGTCAGAGTTGTTGCTCATTATACGATAGTTACCCGCAGTGGCGTATTTCAGGGGGGGCTTCTGGGCTCAAGCCCCCCCCCCCGAAATCTTACTTACTATAGTTAAGTATATGAAATATCTTGCAGAATTTTCACATTTTCAGGCAAAGCCCCCCCCCCGAAAGTTAGCAAAGCCCCTCCCGAAACAAAATCGTAAATACGCCACTGGTTACCCGTGTCTTGTGGAGATATCATTGCTATCATACAATCTGTAGCGAACTTATCACTGAAATAACTATTTAAGGCAAGCGGTTTATGATTCATCAAATTTCATAAGGTCTACCTTTTATATTAAATTAATTATCTTGAAGTTAAAATTATCTTCTTGATAATTACATCACTGATAAGAGATGGGTGATACATGAAAATGAATAATGTGGGAAAATTGAAGAGGAACCAAAAGAATCCAGGAAAAACCTATGAACATGATCTTGTTAACCTTCAACTTAAATTTAGAAATCCTCCATTCCAGATGTGAACATTCTACCATTGAATTCTCTATAGCAGTTAAGTCTTTGAGGTTGAAATTGAAATTGAGGAGTCAGTCTGCAAGAAAGAGGAACCACGAAGGAGGTAGAGTGGAATGTCAGCTCCTCATCAATTTTTACTTATCAAGTACTAACTGGTAACTATTGTACCTGGTGTGGATAAGTACAATATTGAGAGCTAAAATATGTTATGCTATTGGCAGAAGTACTTTATAATATAGAAATAGCCGCGTTATTGAAGTTTTGATGTAAAACGATCTAACATTTTGGAGCAGTTTAGCAACATCAAATCTAATTACACTCAGGAAGATTAAAATCAACGTCTTAAAAAAAAAAAAAGATCTATATTTGGAAAATGACTTTAAGACACATAACATGGAGATATTTTCGAAAATAATGAAGAATAAGATGGTAAAATGTTTTTGTGGGATGCCCCATAGAGCAGGATAATACCTAAGGAAAGAAGTGGGGGAGTGTCTCGTTTTCGAAGAGTGTTCTTAAGAAGTTTGTCGGTATGAATTATTCTGTTTGCAAAGATAATCAGAAAAAAGTTGTATAATTTCTTGTTGGAGAAGAGTGTCCGAAAAAATGGTGGAGTATCCATTGGCAAGAAGTATTCAAAAGAAGTTTCATGATGGCCTGTCGGCCAAGAGTGTTGAAACGAAAGGGTGGAGTGTCCGACTGCAAGTAGTATAGAATAGAAAAAAAATTACGAATACTGATAAGACTGGAGGATAAATGTGCTGGGAGTTAGAAACGTTCATATTCTAGTATTGTGTAATAAGGCAATAGGCAGAAAGTGTTCTATAATTTAGGACTAGGCGCTTTAACTAAAGAATGTAAAATCGTCCATCAAATAACAACGCTGTTTTATACATCCACTGTTGTCAAACAGTTGAATGTACTTATATGATCTTAAAAGATCTTAAACATAACTTCTTTCGGTTTAACCAGGCCCATGACAGTCAAAGGGAATCCGGAAGTACACTGTTTTAGTTCATAACTTTCACTGCGAGAGCGAGAGCGATGTCGATAGTATCGCTCCGTCTCGCATGCTAATACTCACTTGTTTAAGAATGTGTCCATCTTTTTCTGATAAGAACCGATTCCAAGATAGATCTTTTGGTGAGAAGTATATCTTGAGCCGTCTTGACTCAATGTGTTTACAATTGATTTCATATTTATAATTAAATATCCGCTTATTTTATAATATGTTGCTTGTTGTATTATGTTTGTGACATTCTTTAAAGCAGTATGGATGACTTGCGGCTGTGTCATTACCGATTGGAAAGAAGTGCTGCTACATGTTTTAGTATTTTCCAGAAAATAGGTTTGTTACATTATAACATTATAGGGTAAATAGTTAAAAGTTTCAGTGTTCGAATATCAATATTCACAAATAATAGTTTTACTAACTTTTATCTAAAATTAAAATTTTGTTGGATTTAGGTTCTGTGTGTTTAACGAAGTAATTGAGTAGCAAAGATACACGTAGGCCTATATATGGCTGACTGAACTTTTTTCGTTATATATACTAACATGTTTGTATCAGAGTAGAGTGAAAGATAAGTGTAAATTTAACCAAAAAAAGCTGTGGAACTACAAAATGAGTCCTGTTACACCTTCACGTACAGATTAAGAACAGGTGAACCAATCTAAAATCTTCCTTTAGTTGAATTATACTTTAGTGTCCCTTTCAGTACTGGGATTAAGTATAGCCCGCTCCCCCCAGTGATTTTTAACGAATCATAGTGATTCTAACGATTCATAGTAGTTCATAATGAATCGGAATCGCATGTTATAAAGATGTAAGATGTAAATCTTGTGATAAGGAAGCTTTAGTATAAGTAGTAGTAGTAGCGGTAGTAGTAATAGTAGTAGTAGTAGTAGCGGTAGTAGTAGTAGTAGTAGTATTTAATAGCAATAGTAGTAGTAGTACTAGTAGTAGGAACGGGTTAGAAGTTCCGCAGGGGTTGGTTGGGTTCTGTTCTCTATATAAGTACAATAGAAGTAGTAGAAGTAGTACTACTATTACCGGTAGTAGTAGTAGTAGTAGTAGTAGTAGTAGTAGTAATAGTAGTAGTAGTGATAATAATAATAATAATAGTAGTAGTAGTAGTGTAGTAGTAGTAGTGACTCTACCAGTTCCGGTGACAAAGAACTGGTGGGAGCGGGCTATACACAAACCCATTACTGAAACTATATGAGATTCAGACCTTCAATTTAAGGTGGAATTTGAACCAACGTAATGCGTTTATATTTCAATGTACTTCCTGGAAGATTAGGATTCGATTTCAGGCGGGAGCTCATGTGGTTTGGATTCCACGTTAATCAATATGTCAACGTCTCATGTAGCCTCGCTGCTGCACGTGAGTTAAGCAGAAAATCAACTCAACTCATTGAATGTACTTCTATCGCAAGTCGAACCGAGGAACATGTGCACTAAAGGTGTGCATGTGAGCCATTTGACCAGTGAAGAAGGCATATAAAAAGTAATTACATATATACCCTGCGTTTGATTAAACTGTATTGTATTATACCTTAAGAAGTTGCATTTTATAACGGCAAGTTTGAATTGGGAGCACAATTATTATTGCTGCAAATGCATTTTCTGGGCAAAATGACTCATATTGTCTAGAATAGGGATGGCCACAAAGTTCCGGTTCCGCGAGGAACCGGTTCTCGGAGATCCGGTTTTCAGAACCGGTTCCGGACATGGATCCGAAAACCCGGTTCTAGAACCGGATCTTAGGAACCGGTTCCAGACCTGGATCCGAAAACCCGGTTCCAGAACCGGATCTTAGGAACCGGTTCCAGACCTGGATCCAAAAACCCGGTTCCAGAACCGGATCTTGGGAACGGGTTTCAGATCTGGATCTGAAAACCCGGTTCCAGACCTTGATCCGAAAGCCCTCAAAGACCAGTAAAACCCCCAAAGGAGGCACAGAGTTCACCTTCAAAACACTGCAAAGAGGACCATGCGCTTGTGCCCTCCCCGCCCAGACCCGCTTGTGCCCCCACAAAAAAATGTTGGTCCACCAGTGGATGTTTAGCCAAATGAGTTGGCCAGTTTGCCTATTTAGCCAATGAGTTTTCCAGTTACCCAGTTTATTTAGCCAAATATAACAACCGGCCGCCGCCTGGGCGCCTGCCTGTCAAAAAAAATGAAATGAAATCTTTGAGTTTTACGTCCCACGGTTATGCCGGTTAGGCTAAAGGAGACGGTGATGATGAGTAATGAATGTAATGATGGAATGAAGAAAGTGGGAGGAAACGGGAGAACCCCAAGGAAACCACGCACACGGTGTTTGTCCATCACAAAGGCGCCTGCCTGTCGATTCCATCATTTCATCTAGCACACTGTTCACAGCCTGCCAGCAGCTCGGGTTTAGCGTAGGGATGGTCACAAATTTTCGGTTCCATGGAACCGGTTCTGCGAGGAACTGGTTCTTGAAGATCTGATTTTCAGAACCGGTTCCGACCTGGATTTAAGGAACCGGTTCCGGACCTGGATCCGAAAAACTGGTTCCAGAATTGGAACCGAAAAACGGGTTTCGGAACCGGATCTGTTCAGACCCGAAAACCGGTTCCGCCAGGAATCGGTTGTGGCCATCCCTAGTCTAGAAGCAATCGTACTGCTGGAGTGTTGCAAATTAGCATATGGAAATTAGAGGTAATATACTATTTATATGCCCCGGGCGCCGGATTGGAAAGTCGCAATTGGGCAAATATTTGGGACAGTGGTTTGGTTTGATTGGTCAGGGAGGATCTAAAACGAGTTCTTGCCCCGGGAGTCAACTAGCGTATTTCCGTCGCTGCGTGGCTTGTACACGTGATTCTAGCCGCAGGTTGTGAACTTCCGCTCTCTTATCGAAACACCTATTTTTTACACACACAATAATATTATTATTCTATCACCGGTGTGAACATTACAGCCTTCAGCTCATTTCTTTTTGAACACTCCTTATATATAATTTACTCATATGTCATACCTGTAAGGTAATGGGAACCGGAGAATTTCAGCAATCAAAAGTCATTCCCTAAGACAGAAGACGTTCTGTTTCTCTCTGAGCGTTATTTATCTTCAAATATGACCTAGTACTGAAAGAGTACATGGAACATAATACCGGTACCTATAATGGTTATATGACAGTACTGTCAAGAAGTGAGAGAATTGTTGCTTTAGCTTGGTACTAATGGAGGTTACGTGAAATGCAAAAAGTTGATTTAAAAAAAGTGTGCAAAAACAAGTACAGATAGAACTAATGCTTACAAATTAGGTTAGATAAACTTATGTATTTTAAACAAAATTTAGTGTAAATAACGCATGTTCTCTGACAGGAGTCCCAAGTCTTCGTGTTATTTGTTAGGGATCGGGCTTTGCATGTTTCCAGCTAGTTCACGGAAACAATCCACTCGTTCAAGCAACTTAATGAAGAAATATAACTACTACTTAATTAATTTGAAACGAATTTTGTTTTTAAAAAACATAGTATTCATCAGGCTTTGAAAAACAAAATCCACATGAGTCCTTGTGGGTATTTTTGGTTTAAATTGATTTTGTGAAAGTTTCTTTGCGACGGTAATGTTAAAATGTGAATCTGTAATGTCATATACAATAACATGTTTCGGGGAATGAGTGGTTCAGTAGTAGATCTCTCACCTGTGGCGCATGGGGTATTTGGCTCGATCCAGCCCAGCCAAATGGACTTTGCAGTGGACAAACATCATGCTTATGGCTTTTCTCGGTAATCTCCCGTTTTGTCATTCCACTATCATCCACCGTCTCTTTTAGCCTTGATGGATAATTATACAACATTAAATTGAAAAAGATCTTCAGCTCACGAGCTGGAGTAGTAGGCAGCGAACGCACTTTTGTTGCACCGCTAGGAGTTCTTGGTCAGATTCCTGGTTGTTCGGATTCAAGAACTATCAGTTCACGTCTGATATAATTTTAGTGCTAGAAAAAGAACTGAAACTTCAACAAATAAATGCAAGACTGTTTTCTGTTTACTGATAGAAGAGGCTTCAAGATGCTGGTGATGTGTTAGGGGAAACTTTTATGAAGAGCAATAGAATAGCAGTGTGCAGCGATCTGAACAGACAGTGATAGTGTAAAATAGTTAGCCTCTTATTTCCAATGAGGCCAAATTGTTGGTGTAACGAAAGTGCTATATGTGTTGAGTGTATTGTGAGGATCAGTACCTAAGATTATTACTGCCAACAAAACTCACGGCAAAAACACGTTAGCGAAAAAGAACAAAGGTTGGAATGAAGCCCCCTGCTACAGGCACTGCCGAACATTAAAGCTGATTGTCACTTAAAACTGTCGTTCGACTGTGATGAAAGTGACCCAAGGCTGTGAGCACCAGTTCTCACAGCCTATGTCGAAATCATTCCGCCCCGAATTGCATGTGTTTGTTGCACAAATGAAACTGTTGATAAGGGACCATAAAGCTTTAGCACACGCCTATGTTGACGCGAATATGCAGCATTGACTGCTGATGTCTGGAAACGTGTGATATGGTTGGATGAGTCTTCGTTCATTATATTTCAAATCACGATCGTGTTTATGTGGTCAGACAGCAGAGAAGCGTATAATATGCAGTGTCTCCACCCAACCATGAAAAATGGTGGACACTTTGTGACCATGTGGGAGGCAATATCTTGGCTTTTATGGAGTTCTATGTTGACGCTTACCGGTCTCGCCCTTGCTGTGATTATGATCCGATTTTGGGGGACCGTTTGTATTCTATGCGCGGGATGGTGTTTCCGGTCAATTATGCCATATTCCAGGATGATAATGCGCCCATTCATACAGCTGAAGCTGTTGTGTCGTGATTTGAGGAACATGTAGATGAAATTGAACAATACCCCTAGCCCGCCGAATAATGGACTAATACCGTCCGAGGTAGAGAGAACTACACGCAGAATGATGCAGTATTCCACTCTTGCTAATCACCTCATCTATGACTCCATTAAGTCACATCAGAGCTGTTCTAAGGGCGAAAAGTAGTGCAGCCCTATAGTATCTAGTAAGTTACATTTTTTCAGGTGTTCCATTGAATTGATAACGTATCTGTATATCAGTATTCCTTTGTCATCAAGCGCGTACACAACTTCAAGACGGGAGACCCGGCTTCCACTCCCGGTGAGCTCATGTGGTTCTAATTCCATGTTAAGCAGAGGTGCATGTCTCATATTGAATAGATGTTGAAAGGGACATTATGCCCTGATCCAACCAACGAAATAACATAGTAAATATTATTCATCAAATATAAAAACATGTACTAACCCAGGGTGCAAAATTTCAAAATCAGATGCACTCGATAATCAAAAAATGATGGTCGCCAGTATCTCTCATTTACAAATTATGAGAGCCCCCCACGGCCTTTGATTTGAGAAAGAGACAATTAGATTCAGTATAATCAATTTTGAATTGGACAATTCATATAAATGTTAAAAAGGATCTTAAGACTGCACGTTTGTGTAACGTTCTCTTTGTACTGAAGTACCAGTTGTCGATTGCAGTGATAACGGTATCTCATGCAAATATCAATTTTTTAAAAATGTTTTACTTTACACCGCTTGACTCATCAAAAGGGCCCGGGTCAAAATTGTTCCGCGACAAATGGATCCTAGTCAAAAGGGAATTGCGTCAAAAGTGCCCTTATCAAAAGGTCTCCGCAACAAAAGGGCCAAATCAAAACGCTCCTCATCAAAAGGACCCGGGTCCAATGAGTTCCACGACAAAAGGGTCCGCTTCAAAAGGGCCCGTGTCAAAAGGGCACGAGTCAAACCAGGCCCGCGTCGAAAGGGCCCAGGTAAATGACTCCGCGAAGAAAGGGCCCGAGTCATAAGGGCGCTGCGTCAAAAGGGCCCGAGTCGAAGGGGAACTGCATCAAACGGACCTGGGTCAAAAGGGGCCCCGCTACCAAAGGGCACGAATAAGAACGACCATGAGTCAACGGCCCTGGTTGAAAGGGCCCCGCATCAAAAAGGCACAAGTCAAAAATGGCCCGGATCAAAAGAGCCCGGTAAATAGGTTCCACAGGTAAAAAGCTTGAGATGAAAGCAAGAGTGGAGATGAGGCATGCACAAGAGGATAGTGTTCCCTTAGTAAGTTGAAGTGTTTGTGAAAAGAAGGAAAAATATCTGTGGTTATTAGTAACAAATAGGAAAATTGAATGGTGATATTAGTTTTGTTTGCTTGTTGATTGTTCTGCAACAATCGCTATCGCTTAAGTCGTTCTCCATGAAAGTTTGCTTGCACTCGCGTATTTCGAAGTTGATTTTCTCGTGACATAGCCCAATCCAACTTTATCTATTGTTGACTTTCCACTTAGTTCTAAAATTCCATTTTTACCCCTGGATCAAAGTATAGTATAAAAATATTCTGTGAAAAAGATTAGATTAATTTTACTGTGAGAAGACATGTGGATCTATATACAGGGTTAGTGAAAAGTATTGGGACAGAACAATATAAAGGACATGCGTGGACGGAGGAAAAATAAATGTTACATACAATTGGTAGTATTGCAAAAACTGCATTGATTTGGATTGTGGTCACCATGACACCTATTCGCCTGTGGCAACTGAGCACTTCAAATACCCGCCAAACAGCAATGACCTCATTTGATGAGCTGACTGACAACTAACGTCACGTACACGACAAAAGCAATAAGACGTCTATTGGATTAAAACGTTCACTTGAGTGCTAGAAGAAAATACTTTAAAGGAAAACCAAGTGCACTGGCGGGAAGTGTGAAAAGATAAAACAAACGTTCTGTAATATTTCACAACGTTTTGGCTACTATATGTCGACAGCTGGTTAATCGTTCCGATAATTTGAATGACATAATGAGAGAATTGCTCATACTTGAACCTTCCAACACCAGATATATGTTCACTTTGAATTAGTTATTAAAGTCTATAACAGATGTGTTTGGGCTATATGGATAATTAAGAGACGCGCCTCATAGCATACATAAGTAGATATGAATGTCCTTAATTACTTTCTGTCAATACTAAGTTCAATAGAATGAGTCAAAAGTGGTTAAACACCCTCATAATCTCGAATAGAGTTACTTTGTGTGATGTGTTAAAATAAAAAATAGGGAATATTGGCTAATCTTATATTTTAAGATTATAATGATTTTAGAAATAAGACAGGTTACCATAATCGAATTCCACGAAATAATTTAAATACATACCGTATATATCTCATTCTCTTTTTTATCTCTTTGTTATCTCATTTATTTTTATTAGCTCTTTATTTTGACAGGTATCAGAAGTGAACAGAAGCATTAAGCTTATACAGAAATCTGAACATTAATTGGGTGGAATAAACGTCATTGCTCTTATTTCTGCATTTGAGAGAATGCGATGAGTCACAAATACCTTATTTTTTGGTTCTCGCTCACGTGAAGGAAACAAGAACCATAACTGTTCGGTTGTTACTCCTAGAAGCTTTTAAGTCTTCACGTCCTTGTATCACATAGTGACAACAATGTGAATGTCAGTATTAATGCTCGCAGTCACTACACTCTTCAGGATTTAAACCAGTGTTTCCGATTCAACTACGCTATGTGTGAAATAGAAGGAAATCGGTTGTCTCCACCTACTTCACAGTCCCTTAATCATGAATAGAAGACGCGAGTATCTGTACAGTCTGTACGACAGAAGCAGTCATTATTGACAAAAAATAATATTCTTTATTTTATGTATGAAATCTGTAACCAGTATTAATCATTTATCGTTAGATTGCAAGCCTATTTTTACCATTATACAAGTTTGTAGATACAGTAGGTGCATGTATTCTCTTTGTTACTGCTTACAAAACTAAGCGTAATGGGCTTTACCCCACATGAATGATATTCTTATTTAGCTATCGACGTGGAAACCAGGAACTAGCAAGAAGGTAGCTCCAGATAATTAACTCGAAGAGCTATAGGTCTACTTTGAATGTTAATCTGACTGTGTACCAGAATATTGCTAGACTTATGACTCATCAAAAAATTGAGAACAAAAAGTAATTATTGGTTTATACATTTTTGTTACCGTTGCCTCTAATGGAAATTGATGGTTTGCTTTCTTTCGTGTTTATTTCCATGATTTTCTATCCTTTACAGAGTTAAAAAGTGTGTAATATTTTGTACGCTATACATCTTATAAATATTTGAGTATACACATTTGTTTGTGAAATGTACAGATTTGTATCCTATTTAATGGGATCTGTATTTGTATTGCAATCTTATTTCCACTTTGAAATTATCAGTGCTTAAATGGATGTTGTGGAAAACGTGGACAATTTTATAAAGTTTTTGTATCTGTAAATTGAAGAATGAAAAATAAAAGAAAGAATAAGGCGGAGATAGTAAAATTAAGACTGCTTTTTTAAGTTGCATTGTTATTGTGTAATAAGTGCATAGTACTAATGTTAAATAAAAGGAACTGCAGTAATTATGATTCTTATTTACAATCGTCAATTTCTCCTAAGCATGATTTACTTCCGTTATACAAATACTAGAGCTCCATCACTACGGGCTCAGGAGCTTCATTCCATGATAATGTTCACAGAATTTGAGGATTCCAAAGCAACGCAAAAGTAATTATTACATCTATGTAGATTTTCCCAAGTTGAATGTTATCTTAATTTATTCTGGCAGAAATGTCAACCTTTTAGTTATGGAACAGCAAGGAAGGAGTGACTGTTTTAGGTGAGACTGAAATTCAGGTAAGTTTTTTTTTAAATGCTCGCCAAGGCATGCAATCATGATGAGATGGGTGATAATGGTGAGGAAACGGGAGAACCCTGAGAACATTCATGCACGCGGTGTTTGTCCACTACAAAGTTAACTCGGCGCGAACTGGAATCGAACCAGAGACCCATGCACTAGACGTGAACGCTTTACCATCGCGCTTCCCGGTAAAGTTTTCAACACAACATGTTTAAGCAAGCTTTGTTAGGAAATTTATTGATTTCTTACTTAGGGAGAGAGGATAAAAAAATCTACAACGATTACTTTTTAAGAAAACAGAGAAATTTAAAGTAAATAAACAGTCCTGCGAGCTGGGAATGTAAAGACCACTGGCGCAAATCCCGGGGAAATGAGGGGGACATGTCCCCTCCAACCTTAAAACTGAGGGGAACTGTTCCCCAATAATCTGATTTGAAATGTGTTTTTCGGTGAGAAATGTGATGATTTGTGTCCGATTGCCACAAAGGAAAGTGCAATGAAATTGATGTCCCCCCAGAATAAGCCTCAAATCTGCCCGCCTTCCAATGTTGAAGACAACTCTGCTTCCTTGATCCTCCACAGCATTGTTTTTCAACTTCATAAATATTTTGAACATCGCTTAGAAAAAAATATGGGAACGGTCTTTCCCGCCCCACCCACCTAATATTGAAGACAGATTTGCGTCGCTGGTAAAAACACCTGTATTATCTGCAAGAAGGGCAATACAATGCACTCAAACAAGATATAAGAGAATTTTAAATGAAATTTTAATAAATGTATATAGTTAGAACTATAGTATTAATAGTTACCTAACATTAATTAAAGTTAAATAGCTATATTTACCTTCTAGCAGCCTTAATTTCGAAATTTTTAGCTTTACTATATGATTCCGATCGAAAGCGTGTTAGTATTATATTTTAACTGTGTTATTATGCATATATATAACTTTATTTATTAAGAAATTGGGAGAAAAGGTTTGATTTTTCTTTCACTGTATCTCTTGTAGGTACGAAATCAATGAATTTAGAACAATGAAAATGTGAGAGTACAAGAGGTCGTATTCCGGTCTATAGCTTACTGTATCGGTATACTGTCCAGACTAACCCTAATTCAATGTTCAGGACAGCGAAGAGCCAATGGGGGAGGAACTGGAATTGTATGATAGCTCACCGGCATTATAAGAGTAGAGGAAAGATTCGATTGCCAGACAAGTCTAGCACTTTTTTCTCTTTGAATTTTATTGAATTCGTACTTAAAGCATAGAGTGAAAAAAGAGTGTCTTCAATTTCTAAATTATACGAATATGGTACACAATAACCACATTTCAACTCTTATTAATATGACCTTCGATTAAAATAGTCGGATGAATAAAGATAGGACATTAGGACTACTAGAAGGACATCATATTTGCATTTTGAATTTAATGGCAAATATTATTTATAAACTACGTCAAGGTGCTGTATGGATACACTGTTAATGTTGGTAACTAGTCTATGCCTATGGATCTACTGCTTATATTGGTGAATTCTTTAGATGGATAGTTACACTGCTGGTGAGTAGTTACATTATACTGCCAGCGAGAGTTAGATGTCACTGCAAGCGCGACAAACTTGATATGCTTGTTTTTCCACGTAGTTACCAATCTTGCCGTTAGGCTATGTGATCTGTGGGTTTAACAGCAAATAAGGTTCTATCATTGAGATAATATGGGTTCTATATGGTCGATAATACTCGACAGAGACTTTCCAAAGTGTGAATTCTGAAATCAAAATTTCTTATAAAATACAATATATTAGCTCTCAACAGCATTCAATAGCCTTAAACCTTTTTCTGTGATCTTCCAAATTTTAAAAAGTAAATTTACAACTTGCGTCATTTTCTAATACTTATATAAAATAGTTAATTTTCGAGTTGTTTATTACTGAGAAGTTCAGTAATAAGGTGTATAATATCATTTGAAGGTATATTTTTCTTGTTAATTATCAAACATTATAAAAATATTAAATCATGTACGTGTATTTTTGAAAGTAAATGCTTAGACTTGCAATCGGTATATTCTTCAGGAGTAGGTGACAGCTACCAGCACACAGAAGATTGAAGTCATCATGTAGAATTAATATTTAGTGTTTACGAGCCTCTTTTAACCTAACTTTATTTCTCACACTTTGTGCAATAACCATATTCTATTGCTGTTTGAGTTATCTTTTTCATTTGGTCCCAACCTAAAATATTCTAAGCACACTGAACAAAGTACCCCAGTACAGATAGATGTCTTTTTCTCGGATTAGAGGAAAAATAGACATACTATGTTATGTTAACGCAATTCGACAACTGAAGAATCGAAAACATGGCTACCAATATACGAAAGAACACATGGCAGCTGATTAACAACGCGAAAGTTCCCGAGGACAAAGGGCAATAACGAGTAAATACGAAGTTCATCAATCCGATGGACGGCTGATGTGCAAAACTAATCACAGCTATCATTGGTACAAAGCCTAGAACACGGACAGGAACAAACGAGGGGAACAATGAAGTTCTCACAACTTTTTAAATGTGCTTTATATACACGAGAATGACCAAAATTTCGAAAATAAAATTATATGAATACTTTGGAATTACGGAAAATAATGTGGTCTAGAGACATGAAGTCGTATTATAAAGATGTTAGCAGAATTTTAATTACATCTACTGATTAATAACATTGAATCATTGTTACGTCCCTAACAAAATATCCTATACAAATAGCATAGGACAAAGTATCCTAGCCGAAGGGTTCGATTCCATGTGATTCGGATTCCACGTTAATCCGTAGGTCCATGTCTCATATAGCCTCTCTGTAGAACAGGACGTTAAACTAAAAATCAACTCTCAACTCAACTTTAAACATCCTAGTAAATGTTTGTGATATTTCTTATATGATGAAAATAATAATTCATTGTAGAAATCAAATTACATTTAGATATTTAAAAAATATTATTATTATTATTATCATTAGTAGTAGTAGTAGTAGTAGTAGTAGTAGTAGTAGTAGTAGTAGTAGTAGTAGTAGTAGTAATAGTAATAGTAGTAGTAGAAGTAGCATAAAAGATCTTACCGTCTTGTAGCTATGGATTCACTAAATCCATATAAGTTGTGTACATCGTAATGTCTGTATTGTCCCTCATTTCCTTGCACAGCTGCCATACAAATGGTTTTATCTGCCAAGTTATTTGTGGGGCCTTTGTTGGCAGCACCTAAAAAAATACTATTAACTTAAAATATTCTGTATTTTCATCCCGCACGCTGCATCTGAAAATTTTGTTAAATAAATGAAATCTTATTTATTATATTCGCATAAGAAGTTCTATAAGAGAAGTTTTGTTACAACAACTACTACTACGAGCAAACAGACGACAGGCATCATAATTACCAACAGGACACGTGACTGAAGAGGAATAACAGCGTCCCTGCTGTCTATGAAGGGGGTATAAAGCATGCTGCAGGATCTTCAATGGCATCAGTTTCGACTGGTCAACTCCCCTCTTTTTGCTTGCCTGGAGCATTGTGAGATCCCACCGCACCCACTTCGCTTGTCTACAGCCCTGTGGTTTCCTAACCGAAAACCTTAGCTTGCCTGGAGCACTGGAGTATCCTACCCTGTGCTTCCTAGGCCTAGGTACCACTAATTTACCAAAAAAGAAATCTACAAAGAGAACTTTGTATTCGTCCTCGGACCTCAATTATAGTGATTTGTATGGTATAACAGATATAACTACGTATGATATAATTCATGTATAACAGAGTTTTGTAATAGAAGCTTGTGGAAGAAAAATAAAAAATCTCCTGTACTAATTGCTCAAGGTACTGCCCTAGCAGGATATATTTGCAATATATTATTTTTTTATGTTAAGTTCAATCGTTTGACTCGTCAGTACCTATGTATACATAACTATAGAAATATACGTGAAGCGAATAGGCTCAGCATAGTGATATCAACTTCTTTTCTAAAATTAAAGTAAATCAAGAGGTTTTCGGAAACAAAACTTTATCTATAATCAACGTTTATTACTTTTAATGTGTTCGATTGGAGCAGTGGCTATTGCGGACGCTGCATAACTCAAATGGCCTCGTAAAACAAGAACGTATGCTTACTTGAAGTACTTGTTCGAAAGCAAATATCTTTTTTTTTTTTCTCAGTTCTTTCAAGCACATTGGCTCTATATCTGCCATGCTTATTTCTGCTAATCATCCATTTCTGGTTATCGTAGTGTCAAATACATTTCCCTAGCACCTAACAGTTACCCTATTGGATACTAAATGTTACAAGCACATCAGTATCACAATATAAAACAATTACCACAGGAAGTTTCTTCTTTGTGCAGATAGCAAACTGTTGCTGAATATTAGTTAAAGAAAATTGAAGTCTATCTTATGTATAGGGAGCCCTTTCCCCAGTTTGAAAGAGTCAAGCACTAATGACGCCTGAGATTTAACTGAATTCAGTTCACTACCCGTTATTCAGAATAGTATGCTCATCAACAAGAATAGACGATATTTTAGATTCAGCGCATACTTCACAGGAAAAATGAATGCATATTTTAAAAAAGTGATGATGATTCAGCCCTCAGTAATTCTTAAACACTTAACAACGCTAAGGATGAACGACTAGCTGCTACTTACGTGGTGAGTATGGTGGGTTATCATATATATTTTCAGGACAAACCAAATTCCTTGTCGATTTCGTTTGATCTGTATTAAAGTTAGAAGGTTCGTTCATGTCCTAAAATGATTATAAAAATAAATTTATGATATTAATTATCTCCAAAGTTGTAAACTAATAATAGTAGTTAAACCTCTAAATACACATTTATAGTGGTTAGAGGATGAAGGTAATGTGTAACAAAAACGAAACCCATCTAGCCAGTCACTTCTTCCATAACGAGGGCGATATGCAAGGTCAAATACATGATATTCTAATATTGTCAGGATAGATATATCAGGTGAAATAATGATTTTAAGTATAGCCGGGCTAATATACCAACATTACGCTCGGTATCAGGCTACGTATATATATGTAATAGTCTATGTTCAACTGCTATGTCACAACAGTCAATCTTTAGAAGCATTTTTTGATTTCTTGAATGTATCATGGCTTCACTTTCTGCCCCAGTGGAGCCATATGCACTATAAGAAATAAGTGTCAGAGTTTATATTATGTTCAATGTTTGTCTCATAACTCTCTTATATTTATTACAAGCTCTAACAATTGACAAGTGCAGTAGCTTAACGAATACAACGCATACAATTATGATATGCTAACATTTTTTCAATATATAATATATATAATTTCAAAAAGAGTAAAATAAAAGAAGTATTTTTTATTATTTTTCGCTAAAGTATCCTAGACCAGGGCGCAAAATTTCAAAGTCAGACGCACTCGCCAATCCAAAACTGACGGTCGTCAGGAGAAATCCCCCCCCCAGGCTTTTGGTTTAATAAAGTAAGAGATAATATCAGGACATAAAATTTCAAAACCAGACAAGTAGATTCAGGATAATCAATTTTGAATTGGACAATTCATATCAGTGACAATTATATCCACACGCAGTCACAATGATTTTCGTGCGAATGGCAACCTCGCGACCAGAAATTTTGCGTCCTGTCCTAGACACTACCGTTAAATAAATATTCCTCAAAAGTACAATTATTTCAAGATTGTTAGGAAATCTCGTGTTAAATTTTATTATTAGATTCTGAACTTTCAATTTCAGTCGCAATAATGTATCCTCATATTATGCAAGTACTATGGGTTTAGAACTTTCTTTTTATTGTGTGAATAAAATTAATTAAATGTATGTCTCTAATTTGTGCAGATAATGACTGCAGTTTTTTTTTTGCGTATGTATGTTGTTTTTTTTTAAATTTCTAGAATTGACTTATGAGCTATATTAATACGGACATTTGTTTCTTTGTTTCAGACATATTGGCTTAAATTTTATTGATATTAGATTGATATGTTACGAATACAAAAGAATTGTCATTTGCAGTCGGAATCGATGAAGCAAGTTTGACGTACTTCCATCAGTATTGAGCTCATCCGTGGCTTGGTGGTTAGAGTACGTGGAAGACTCAGGTTCTATTCCTTGCGGGAGCTCATGTGGTTTGTATTCCACGTTAATCGGTAGATTGGGTCTCATATAGCCTCGCTGCTGAAGGGACGTTAAACTAAAAATCAACTCAACTCAAATTCCATCAGTACTTCCGGTGTAATTTGTTTCCTATGGATTCCAAAGAAATATGTCGCATATGGAATTTACAATGACTATGCTTTTACTGCCTCCGGTAAAACATAAAGAAGAACAAAATATAAATATAGACACTTTATTGTATACAAATCTTAGGTACACCCCTACCATTGCGATTGCGATAAAGACATTTATCATACCCTAACACAAACTTCCGTATATCCTTCATAAAGATCACTGAACCTGACTTGTACCTACAGGTTTGCACATTTGGAAATTATAATTTCTTAGGATCAGGATTAGGAATTAAATGTCTAGGCTTTCTGCATCTGTGGCCATATTAGCCTGTCACATATATGAGGGATGACGTCCGTCGGTGATCACACTCCGGCATTTACCTAGTATGAATAACCCAGGAAGACCCAGGAAAAACCTCACTCAGGATGGCTAGCCTTAAGAAGCTGTTACACCTTTTCGACCTAGTGTGCACTATTTCTTGTAGCCATTCCCCATAGTGGCATAGCGAGCTAGCTGATCTTGAAATCCACGGTTCACGAACTGTATGATTCACGCGTTCAACAAGATCGTCTGTCGCCACAGACTTCCGTTCTTGTACGTTCGCGTGTTCTTTCTTAAAACTTTCTGGAAGCTGTAACTTTCTGAAGCACTTGCGTGAATCTTCCATTCGAGACGAACTATGGTTCTATTACGCCCCGCCTGGAGAAAGTGAATTATAATACAGAGTTCACTCTATGGGGCACTTCGATTAGACTTGACATATTTCCTCAACCGCTTGTTTATATCGTAGTTTGTCTAACGATGATCGGGCTTGGCGACGCCTACTGAACATTTTTACGTTACGTCTGGTTTGTCATCACATGTGATTCCCCTCTGGTGGTTACCGAAAGTTAGAAAAAATAGTCCTAGTGTAAATATAAAAGAGATACCTATAAGTTCTCACTAACTTATCAAAATAATAACATTTAAAGAATAAATAGATTAAATTAAACACTTTAAGTACCAAGTGAATATAGGATAAATGGCGTTTGAAGATTTAGGTCTGGCGTAAAGTATCCTAGATTTAGTCTCCTCCAGTCCACGTAAGACATTCAATATTGTTTCATATGAAAGCTTACTATCTTAGTATGTATTGTAAAAGTTATACGTTGCTAATGAATAATGTGACTATTACCTTTCCGAGTATGAAGCAGTAATGGTATAGATTCAAGTATATTTCACAGCATTGGAGTGTCGTACCATCGTAAAGTTTTTTCTCCAGGAAAAATGCATTCTTTTCCTTATTTTATGCACACTTGGTTTAAAACTGGAAGACTTTTGCATATATGAATCAGTGAGTAGAAAAAGAACATTCCCCAACATGTTACTTTGAAAAACGAAAAGTAAAACTGCTTATCGGAAATACCATTGCTTACGTAAAAATATCTGTATGGGAGATTTGTAGTGTATGTTAAGACCTTTCATTTCCCAAAATTGCAAAAACGTAATGGGATTGGATTTTTAGTTATGGAGAAATTTTTATCGTGGAATGTTATCCTTTATTTTCGGAATGTTCTTCTTTTTCTACTCACCGATTCATATGTTATGCACACATTAGTATTGTTTAGGAGGTCAATGCACGCTACTGACCCCAGAATAAAACACGGTTTTGGGATTTGGAGCTTAGGATATTAAAGAAGGTAGGACATGTATTACATGCAAATAAATGTGAATCAATATAGACCGATTCTTTCTGTATCTAGCAGACATAATGTGTTGATTCGAATATCCAACTCTTGGAATCTTATAAAGATAGTTTAGTAGTCACTGGAAGTGAAGAGATTATTTAACTCATCCAGAGACGTTTAAGAACGCAACTTGGCGTTCCTAATGTAAGATGGATTCTGTGTCTATCTTAAACAGTTGCTACAATAACAGGTATCAACAATTCAAATTTACAGTTTGAAAAATATTTAACACACGCTACTTACGATCCATAATCCTGAGTACGGCAATTTATCGTGTAGCAGTTGTAACTCGCTAACCCACCAGTCAATCGTTGAATTCCTAAAGAAATCTGGGAATCCACTATCTTCAGAAGGCCATACCTATTACAAATTAGAATAAAAGACGTATATGAAGAACAAAGAAATGAAAGGAAATAATTTGATTTTTTTAAAAATTAAGAAAAAATTTGGTAAGTGATAGTGCCAGTTATTCTGATTGATAAATTCCAATAAAGATGTATTCAATTATTATTACATTTTTTTAAAAATTCCAATGCGGTTCTAAAACATTACTAACTTTGGTCGTCTTCCATCCACATAAAACACTGAATATAGGTTCAGTGAAAGGTTATCATAGTATGTAATGCTGAAACTATGAGTTGCTTGTGATTAATGTGATTATTTTCTTTTCAGGATGAAACAGTGATAATAGAAGCTCAAACAAGTTTCACAGCTTTAAAGTGTCGAATCATCATGAAGTTTTTTTTTCTGCAAGGAAAATCTGCAAGGACATTAACATTTAGATGTCGCAAATACTTGGAGAGCAGTATCCTTGATCAAGGAGAACTGATCCTTGAAAACAGGCGAATATCAGACGAAAAATAGCCCAGATAATGCACATCCCATGGTAGTGTGTTGGGTTCATTTTTAGCAGTTTGCTCCATACCCCAACGTCTCAGATAAATAGATGCCAGAATGACTGAGTAGTGATAAAAGAAGAATGTGTTCAGAGTAGTTTTGGCTCGTTTTAAGGCTAGTGCTTCAAATATTTTGACCTAATTAATCACCGATGGTGAACCTGACTCCATATCTATGATCCTACCACCAAGGTTCACTCAACGAATTGGCGTCACTCCAGGCTCCACACTCATTGTCAGACATCAGCTATAAAGATCATTTCTTCAATTTTGTAAGGCAAAGATGGTACTCTGTTGGTAAACTATCTATCTCGAAACTTTAGTATTACCGGCGAGTATTATAATAACCTATTGAGCCAATTGCATGGGGCAATTAAAATGAGGCGGGATTCTCATTTTGAACAATAATCCTGAACAAACGAGGGAGATTTCGAATAGTATTGTCGGAAACATCACATGAATGAGGTTAGTGATAAAGCCACATAAGAGACCAATTAGTTCCTCCTTCTCTAAATCAAGGTTATATGTTATCAATGTTTAACGTAGGGTCTTCAACCTAATAGAACAGGGATATGATAAACAGTTTCTTTCTCGCTGAAGGATTTGAAAAACCCATAATTAAGGAGTGTTCTTGTAAAGAGGTAAATTGGAATCAGGAGTAAGAATACCACTATTTCTTTCCTCAAAAGCATCGGAGTGTGAAAAATGATTTGGTAGCCTTTCGCCTGACGTAAATAAAATCAAATTCTCTTGAATTGAGAGAAGTATATCTTGAAAAGTGTCTTCACTTGGAGTTATTACTAAACAAAATTGTGCAGGAAAATATCCACTTTGTTGACGCA
The DNA here is from genome assembly GCF_964235325.1 of Thermobia domestica. Lineage (NCBI taxonomy): Eukaryota > Metazoa > Arthropoda > Insecta > Zygentoma > Lepismatidae > Thermobia > Thermobia domestica. The sequence continues at coordinate 141,407,148 of NC_137469.1, read as the reverse complement.
TACACAAGATCTAAATGTGTGTAATTTAAGTTCAAATACCATTGGCAATATTCCTTTGATGTACTTCATTCTAATTTTCTAGAGTCAACAACAGTCCTTAAGAACACTTCAACAATCTCAAAGTTGATTAGACATGACTTATTTTGTTACTTTGTTAATCGCCTATACAAATGTGCGATCTGTGATGTCAGTGTTTCCTGCTCCTATTCTTCATAGCCCATACAGAAAGAACAAGAAATAGACGGAAAACCTACCATTGACAGAAGACAGTGTAACAGGCAAACAAACATATTGATGGGCAAGTCGAAGGTTTTGCAGATATTCTATTCGTGTAACCATGACTGTTCGTACATAGCAACACTTATTTTATTCCATTCCCCTACTTCGTCAGTTTTCCTCATTATGTCAATATACAAGGTAATAGTAATAATATATTATCCATATCTACCAGCTTTGTTTCTTATCGATTTAAATTTCATTTATACAACTAACTGAACACAGCAAAATTTTAATTATTATACTTTTGCCACACTATCTTGTGTGTTTGATGAAGCCAAAGGAGATAATTACAGTAACTGTTAAACGTTATTATAAATTCAAAAATAATGTTTAGCCCAGTGAGTATTTTAAATGGAAGTCAAGAGAACAAGTTTCACTCACTGAATATGCTGACAACTTCACAATTGAACATGAATAGTTGTCTCTAATTGATATAAATACATGTTAATTTTGATCAATATTTTTCTTTAGAATAAACACGCTTTCAGATTTTGTGAAAACTTTTTGAGTCGTTGATTAGCTCTATTCGCTTCATAAGATATGTAAAAGATTTCTTACTTCCTCGTTTTTTAACTTTCCAGTATTTAACATCTTGTTGCCTACTTTTCTTCTGCCTACATTTTTCAGTTGCATATTCACTTCGGCCACCACAAGATTATCATCAGAGAAAATGTCGGATCCCAGAAGAGCCTTTGCGTTTTTCAAACTATTCCGGTACTTATGCTGAATCATAACGTAATCTATTTAATATCTTCGACCGTCTATTTAGGATTTCTATGTATATCTTCTTCTCTTATGCTGATTGAACCAAGTGTTTAAGAAGCCTTGCCTTCTACAGTGTTTGTTTTGACTCTGCTGTGAAAGTTATTGAAACCACTAGCAAAACTGAGAAGGGCTCTTCAAAGCATCTCAAATAACATTTCTGAAGCTATGTCGCTCGTAAATGCAATTGTATTGGAAGTTTGTTCCTACAATATGGAAGGAATTTTTGATGCGTGAAAAGCAACGATGGCCTCTGTAAGACAGGCAGATGTTACTTTTTATGATATCTCCAAACAAAAGATGACGAAGGTTGGGAAATGTTACAGAAAGTCAATGGAGCAAAACATTAGAGACAGGTTTAATAACGACTTTCAGTCTTCGGCATCATTTCAGAAGACCCTTAAAGAGAAAGAGGAAAATTCAAACTTTTAGCAACCTTTCCCCAGTATTGGATATATCTCGGGAAGACATTTCTTTGAATACGCGATTCTACGACGATTGCCACGAAATCTTTCATGTATACAATTTCTGTGCAAATTCGTCTCTGATGATCAGAAGAAAGCAATGTTTCCTTGTTGTCCTTCGCTGTGAAATTGATCCTACGCTTACGAGTTGGCACACCTTCCGTGGAGAAATAATTTTCCAAGTTTAAACGAATTTTGTGTTTTGAGCGGGCTCGATTTACTCTGGTCAAGTGAACGCACTGATGAAAGTCTCGATCGAGGGCTCGAAGATACCCGACGTAAGGGAACAGGATAATGAGGATGTTCCTCAATTCAACAATTTCTTATCAAAGTCATATAAAGAGTGGTTGAAGAAACCAAGAAGAAACATTTGATAGTCATGAATTCATGACGTAAGCTCGTTACATGGTACTAGGGCTGGTTCTTGATGTTTCAATTGCGGAAGAGGCCGTTATTATCCCATCCATACATGCATATATACATACATACACAGAGTCTGTGGGCTTGGCCTTTTCTGTTCCCTATTTAATTTATCTATTTTACAACCTTTGTTTGTCCATATCTTACCGGGAAAACTTATCACGTCTTTTTTTCTTACTTCTGAAGTTTGTGTATCCTCTAAACTGATTGTTATGGGTATTTTTTCTATATTATTTTATCACATATATAACTAACTAACTAAGTAACTAACTCTATGGCCTTCGGAACCGCGTTCACAAAAGCTCTCCACTGACTTCTATCCTTAGCTAACTGCATCCAGTTTCTACTTGGTATTCCAATCTCTGCCAGATCCATCCTAATATTGTCCTCCCATCAGCGCCTAGGTCTTCCTAATGGTCATTTTCCGAATGGTCTTCCAGTCAAGACTTTAAAAGCGTTTCTACTTTCTTCCATTCTAGTTACATGACCCGCCCACCTAAGCCTCCTAGACTTGACTACCCTAACAATGTTGGGTAAACCATATAAATTATATAGTTCCTCGTTATGAAGTTTCCGCCATTCCCCATTCCCGTTCCTCTTGGGTCCGAATATTCGTCTCAGGATCTTCTTCTGAAATACTTTCAGTCTATGTTCTTCCCTGAGAGTAAGGGACCATGTTTCGCAACCATACAGAACAAAGGGCGTGATTATTGTTTTGTATATTTTAAGCTTCAAATTCCTCGTCAGAATTCGCGACGACAATAGATTTTAAACCGAATAGTAACACGAATTCCCTGCTTTTAGTCGACATTTAATTTCTCCGTGAATATGATTCTCCGTTAATATTGATCCTAGATATTTGAAACTATCCACTTTATCAAAAGTATTATTTAATATTTTAACACATCCACAAGTTGCTGTATTCCAGTCCTGACGCACTTCCATGTATTTAGTTTTCTCTGCATTTACTTCTAACCCCATGTCCCTGCAAGCGTTTAATAAGATCTCTGCATTTCTTCCTATTGTTCTACTATCATCCCCTATTAAGTTTACATCATCAGCATATGCCATAATATATGCTTGGTAATGATGAATACCGTTCAACTCTAGCCCCTGGTTGCTATCTTTGATTTTCCTTATAGCGTATTCCAGAACGAAGTTAAATAATAATGGCAACAACGTATCTTCTTGTTTCAGGCCATTTTCGACGTGAAAGCTCGTGGACAAAAATTTTCCTACCCGGACTTTACTATAGGATTCATTTAAACATATCTTAATTAATCTAATTAGCTTTCTCGGTATTCCAAGTTCTGTAAGAACGTTGTATAATGTCTCTCTCCTAATCGAGTCGTACGCCTTTCTAAAATCAATAAATAGTTGATGTATCGGGGTATTGTATTCCCACTTTTTTTTCGAGTATTTGGCGAATGGTAAATATTTGGTTGATAGTTGATCGGTTTCGTCTAAATCGTCGAAATCGATTTCGTCTAATATCTCCAATAATTTCATGTGCGTATGGGGTAAGTCTTGCTAATAGAATATTTGAAAGGATTTTATTGGATGTTGACAGAAGAGAAATGCCTCGATAATTATTACAGTCAGTTTTCTCGCCTTTTTTGTGAATTGGAACAATGATTGATTCTTTCCACTCTTGTGGCAATTCTTCCTTGTTCCAGATAAGGAGGATGAGTTTGTGTATCTTGTTCCACAACTTTTCGCCTCCAGCTAAAATTAACTCAGCCGGAATTTCATCTACACCCGAAGATTTGCGTTTCTTTAATTTCTTTATAGCGGTTTCTACTTCTATTCAGCTGGGTTCTGGAATATATGGTTCTGTGGTGTGTATCTCCTTTTCTCCACGCACACTAGTTTTTGGTTGCGTGTTAAGCCAATCGTCAAAGAAATCTTTCCATCTATTTAAGATGCTATCCGTATCAATGAGAACTGTACCGTCAGATTTCTTTAATATATAAGCACGAGGTTGATAGCCTTTCTTAAATTCGTTGATTCCCTTATACATGTCCCGGATGTTTTTATTTTTAGTATTATCTTCAAGTTCCTTAATTTTACCTTTCGGAAAATCGCGTCTCTTTGTTCTAAAAGTTTGGAAGTTTCCCGTCTGATATCTGCGAAATTTTGTGTAGTTATTTTATTCGGGTTTTGTAGCCAGCGTAATTTTGCCTGTTTTCTCTTCTCTGCTAGTTTAATGCATTCCTGGTCGAACCATGGTTTGTACCTACGTATTTCCTCGTGTCCCAATTTTTCTTTTGCTGAGATTTTAATGCTATCTCTAATTTCAACCTAGGTATCCTCAACACTAGTGCACTCCGAATCTTCTAAAGCCGAGAATCTATTGGAAACTTCAATCTGGTATTTCTCTCTTACCTGGATCTCTTCTAATTTTTTAAATTGAATCTCTCCGTTTTCGGACAATGAATATTACCTTCATCCAACGATAACCTTTCTCGTATTATCGCTGCTACCAGGTACTGATCAGTGTCACAATCAGCCTCTCTAAACGACTGGACATCAATTATGCTAGATTGCCTTCTTCTATCTACTAAAACGTGATCTGGTGATGTCCAGGTGTATTTATGAACGTCACGATGTGGAAATTTTGTACTCTTCACGATTAGGTTTTTGGATGTTGCAAAGTTCACGAGTTTAACACCGTTGTCATTACTTTCCTTATGCAGACTTTCGTTCCCTATTATCGGTTTGAAAATATCCTCTCGTCCTACCTTCGCATTGAAATCTCCTAATAGAATTTTCATATGGTATCGCGGGAGTTGGTCAAATATCCTTTCCACTTCTTCGTAAAGCTGTCTTTTATATCGTCATCCTTATCTTCAGTTGGGGCATGTACATTTAAAACAATAATATCACACCACCGTCCCTTAACAGTAATAAAAGAAAGTCTGTCAGTAACAAATTCAACCCGTTTAGTTGCTGGTAATATACGTTTATGAACGAAAAACCTTGTTCCTAACTGGTAATTTTTATTTCCTTCCCAGTAAAAGAACGTCAAACTTCCGGAATTCACAGATCGATTTCCTTCCCACCTAACTTCCTGCTAGGTCCATTCTGTATTTCTCTAACTCACTCGTTACGGATTTTAACGCGCCTGCCCTATAAAGACTCCTAATATTCCATGTTCCAAATCTCATGTCCATTTTGTTTTGCTGAGGTCGTGCCAAGTTATCAGTCCTTGTTCGAGGCTTTTGTGAATATTTCTGAACAAGTGCTTTTTCTTTTCTTTTTTTTACAGGATGAGGTTGTTAGCCCTTCCGAAACCCCCAAACTGGAGGACCACTCCTAGTCGGCTGTCCGCGACTGCTTATTCAGTATATTCGCAGCTAACCTCTATATCTAGAGGCCTTCTCCTCGATCCGCAACCTGAGGACTCGCCATGCCGTGATGACAGGAACCCACGTTATACGGCTCACATATATAATTTCGTTAACAATATGTTATTATCCATGCATCAACATCCAAACACCCCTCAGCAAACAATTACACCCAAGCAGACTGAGAAAATTTATCTTTCCGCCAGCTTGTCTACTGGAGAATCCTATATTCTTCCAGAACACTCTTCGTCTGTCTACTTCACTTAGAGCAATTCGGTATACATATTCCCTAGCGTAGTAAACTACCGCCGACACAGCTCAAAATTTCACTGTAGCACGCAACTGTTCCCACCCGAGACATGAGTATCTTCGTAAAGGTGATGCGTATCGGGAGGTACCACTAAATAGGTATCAAAAATACAAAAGTAAGTTAAAATTCCAGTTTCACTGATTGATTTTCAACTCATGCTACTAAAAATGCAGTATTCTTTAGAGCATCACAATTTTGCAGTTTAGCGTTAATTTAATATACTTATTATTCGGATCACCCGTAATGCGAGACTACCTGAATCAAACTTTCCCTGGGAGATAAATTAAACGTGGCTTACTCAGGATGTGAGCTCCCTGTTCTCGAGACCTTACACCCTTATACTTTATGCATGAATTTATCAAGTCAAAAGTGTACAAGGCAAAGATCCAGAGCATTCAGTACCAAACACAATGGATTACACTCGCGGTTATTGTGATTACACCGCTTATGCTACAGAACAGTTTACGATGTGCAGCAGAGGCTGCAGATTGTGCATACACATAGTAGGTCATCACTTTGAATTGGATTGGAATTTCGCCTGCTGAAACCAATACCTACTGCCTCCTTGCCTATTATGCAATAAAATCTGTTTATTCCCGAAATTTATACTGACTTTATAATAACTTTGTATATGTTTATCATTATTTCAATATAGTTTTATATATTTAGCGTGTTGTTCGTTTATATGTTTATACAACATTAATAATAAACTTATCAATGACCAAGTGTCTGATTTTGACTTACATGTCCAAGTAAGTAAGATCCATTGTTAATCTCTGGAGGCCATCGAACGTAAGCATCTGCCGCCAGAGCATTCTGATGAGTCGGATAGTTGTCTCTGGTCATTGGAATGCCACAATCCAAGATAATTACAAACCTCACCCCTTCCTCTCGCATCTGCACCATATACTCGGGAAGCCCAGCAAAATTATTCTGGTCATATGTGAAATCTGCGAAGCCGTCCATGTAGTCGATGTCAAGATATTGCACATCCTGGAAAAATCGAAAAGAAATGTGAGATTAAAAATGTTTCAGATCACGAACATTCAAAAGCTGTCCATATTTAAATAATATGATATACACATTATATTGTTCCAGAATCTTGGTCACCCATGTATTTTAAAAAATCATCGTATTTTTATTAGCAGATGGAATCAGATAAATGTGCACAGGATTGTTTAAAAGACAAGAGTTGAAAAGTGAAAATGCCATCTCATATTGAAAAGTGCATCTGTTTTTCGTGAAAGAATTCTGTCTTCTCTCTATCTCGTCACGAAAATTCTGTTTTATCTCTTCTTGTAAGCATCCTTACATGCAAATCTTCTTTGACCACTTAAAGAAAGGCAAGAAAGTGGTCTTTTGAGGCCAAACTAACTAATACTCATGTCCAAAATTATTGTCGCATGTCTATAAATATGTTGTTGTAGGAATATAATTTGATAACGAATTCGCCCGGTTTTTCTTATAATGTTAGTATGTGTAAAATCCTCAAAGACATGTATATGGCAAGTTTCATGTTAAAAGAGCAGTAAATAAGAACAATAAAACAAAAATAAAACTTTGTTGTCCATTTAGCAACATTTTGTTTTACTCATTCTAATTTTCGTATTTATAGTTCTCTTCCTATGAAATTTACCACAAATATACATTTCCCAATTATACACATAGTATAAGTATCAGAAGTACCCTGCAAAATCATTATCAAATTATATTCTTACAAGAAGACAGTTATAGATATGTGACAATCATTTTGGACATGAGTGTACATATGGTCATGAATAATGCTCGATTGGTTATTTTAAATTAGGACAATTATTATTTGTGCTAATTGTGGTCCAGACGATAACATGTCGCACTTCCCAGAATAAGACTATCGTAACTCCCAAAATAAGACTATCGAGCTAAGTTAAAACAATTATTTATGTCCAAAAGTAATTGTATTTTATTTTAATATCTATAATATTTATTATTGCAGAGAAAACTTTTCTTGAATACTCGTACATACAAATTATAATCATTACCCTTTATAACAATTTAAAATCTATTTTGAGTTGCGACAATCTTTTTTTAGGGGTGTGATATTCAGAAGAATCTATACCAGTGATTGTTTTAATTGGCTCAAGGTTCTCTATAGCAACGTCGCCTATTATATGCATTCCTCTCTCAACTGGCGTCAATGCACTGATATATCCAATCTGAGGGTTGTGCGACTTTACATTTGGCCTTGAGTGCTTCTCTGAAGTCGACGAATTCGCTTCCAGCAACGTTGTCGATGCTGTGATTTTAACGCTGGATTTGGATGACATCCTGTCTGTTCTCAGTGTAACAAAAATCTTGTCAGTATGTAACAATATTCGTTCGCTGAAAACGATTTTTTTACCGGAGGTTTGGCAACACCGCATCACGAGCTCGTTGGTTCCAAACGTCAATATAACTGCCGGGTACCGACTATTTTACTTCGCTTAGTTTCCAGTTACATAGCTTGAAATATGGCATTTTGTTGGATAGAATTCTATCAATGGGCTAGCTCCAATCATGACGAAAGATTTTGAAAGTTCCCACATCTCACGATTTCCTTAAAAGTAGCGTTGTAGTTTGTAAAGCATTCGTTTAAATATAAATTTAACACTTCAATAGAATTATTGATACTGCATGGAATTTCAAATAGAGTGTGAAATTTTCAGAATTATTTTAACTTCAGCTAATTTTATTTTTCATATAGGATTGTTGACACCAGTGTGGAATCCAAAAGTGTTCTCTGTGTGGTTTCTGTCCTAAAATGAGGAAATATCTTCGATTGACGAGTTTGAGTCGTATATGGGTGTGCATGATGTCTCCGAGGTGAAAGTGGCGAAATCCGTATTAAAATTGGTGTTGTGGTTATTTTATTATAAAGAAATAAAAAAATAGGCCTAATGAACGTTAAAATTCCGTAATCTTTAACAATGAAATCTAGTGCAACGGAAAACGAAAAGTGCATTTTTATCAGTTACTATTCGTTAGAAGTGTATGTTTGAAATTTTCAACAATAACAATGAGTGAAACAAAACAATTTTAATAACATATAACCATAATATGGATACATCAAACATTTCAAACGATGTGCAATGTGCTCATTGTAATAAACATTTTCTTAGCCAAAGAGGCTTATCCATTCACACAGGGAAATGTCATCACGCGACACGCAAGAGTAAGGACAGTAACGTGAAACTTCAACAGCCTACCAACTATATTTCGGATTTATTAACCTTAGATTTCAGTGACAATTCTTCTGAACTTTTAACCAAAATGAATGATCTTATGTCTTATTTGAAGGCTAATGTTCCGGTTCATCGTCGTGTCCCGCGCGGTGCTCGTTCATCGGTAGCTGATTCTCCATGTGATATTATTCGTAATATCAACAACACCAATAATGTTGATTCTTGGATCGACCTTTTAGTTTTCCCATACGCAGTGCTTTGCATTCCACCGCGTTCTGAGAAAGTAAGTAATCTCACCACTTGGATGAAGCTAAGAGTTAGAAACTGGAGGGAACATCAGCGTGAAGTATTAACAAAGCAGCATCGAGGGACCAACGAACTTCGCAAACCACAAAAATCCGGTTCAATCAATACGAAAAGCATCGAACAAAAATTAGCAGATGGTGATATACGTGGCGCTATCAGACTACTGATATCCGATGACACTGTGGCTACGCCAGATACGTCAGTACTACATGCTCTACGAGAAAAACATCCAGCCCACGTTCACTCATTCATCAATCCCGAACCACCTGAGGACTCGACTACAGTAACTAAAGTCTCTTCCATCGAATTATTAAAGGCTATAAAATCCTTCCCCTCTGGTTCGGCAGGCGGAATGGATAATCTCCGTCCCTCAATCTTAAAAGATCTACTTATAAATCAAGGCTTTGATTCAAGGGAACGGTTAACCACATCCATTTGTGAATTTATGCACTTAATTATATCTGGGAAAGTGCCGACCATTTTACGACCAATTTTTTTTGGTGCTTCACTTATAGCACTGAAGAAGAAAAGCGGTGGAATTCGCCCAATAGCTGTTGGCAATGTTTGGAGACGCTTATCAGCAAAAATTATCTGCTTCCGGATACGAGATTCATTAATTAATATACTATCACCACACCAACTTGGGGTCTGTATACCATTCGGAGCAGAATCAGCCGTACATGCTGCCAGAATGTACTACTCATCTTCCCATACTGAAGTGAAAGCATTTTTGAAAATTGACTTCCGCAACGCCTTCAATGAACTCAACCGCGACTCAATGTTACAATCTGTTAAAACTAACTTTCCAACGTACTATCCATACATCTACCAATGCTACTCCGAACCAAGCAATCTTTTTATAAGGGATAACATAATTCACTCACAACGTGGAGTACTGCAAGGCGACCCACTTGGACCAGCACTGTTCGCCCTAACAATCCATCACATTATTAAGGATATTAACACAGATTTAAATATCTGGTGCTTGGATGACGGTACCATAGCTGGAAATATCGACGTAGTACTACGCGCTTTTAATAAAATTCGTCTAGAAGCTTCATCTATTGGATTGTTTCTTAACTCTGCCAAATGTGAAGTGAGTTTTCTGAGCGCCAGAGCTGATGAAGTCCATGACCTTTATGAAAAGTTTAACGAAGTAGCACCTGGTATCAAACTCTTATCACCTACCAATGCGGAACTTTTAGGGGCTGCCATCTCTACCGAATCAAGGAGCAAAATTTTATTGGACAAGATATCAAAATTAGAATTCTTCTTTTCTCAATTATCAAAACTTTCTGCACACTCCGCTTATTATTTACTACGAGCTTCACTCTCACTTCCAAGATTACTGTATTTCCTCCGTTGCTCCCCTTCTTGGCAGGATGATAAATTACTTGACAAATTCGACCACACTCTTAGAACAGGACTGGAATCCATTCTAAACTGTTCTTTGAAAGACAGTTCATGGTTACAAGCTTCCTTACCAGTTGAGAATGGAGGCCTTGGGATTCGTCGAGCCATGGATATCGCCATACCTTCTTTCCTCGCATCATTCTATGGCTCACGAGAACTAATTGGATCTCTTCTTCAACAGGAAGTTGACTTAGACTCGATTCGAGATGTACAAGAATGCACCGATAAATGGATTAGTCTGGTTGGAATGGATCCCCCACCTATCGACAAAAGACATGTTCAGTCTGTTTGGGATGAACCTATAGTCAAGCTTCGTTTATCTTCACTCCTATCAACTAATAACCCAGATGACAAAGCCAGGCTGTTAGCTGTCTCTTCCTCCAAAAACGGAGCATGGCTTCAAGCCCTACCTTCTCACACACTCGGGCTACACCTTTCTAATGAGAGCTTTCGTATTGCTACAGCTCTGCGCTTAGGTGCTAATATTTGTGAGCCTCACTTTTGTCCTGCTTGCAACGCATATGTTGATAATAAAGGATTACATGGCCTTTCATGTAAAAAAAAGTGCGGGAAGACAATCTCGACATCATATTGTAAACGACATTATTTGTAGAGCCCTCGTTTCAGCGGGAGTTCCTTCAATAAAAGAACCAAATGGTTGTTGCCGCTCTGATGGTAAAAGGCCTGATGGCATGACCTTGGTACCGTGGAAAAATGGAAAAGCACTAGTCTGGGATTTCACATGTTCCGATACGTTTGCTTCTTCCAACTTACCCCATTCTTCAATTCAGGCAGGTCTCGTCGCCGCTCACAGAGAATCAGACAAAAGACTAAAATACTCAAACCTATTGGACAAATATTGGTTTGTAACAGTAGCAATAGAAACCAGTGGGTCTTGGGGTCACGAAGGATTTAATTTAATTAATGAAGTTGGTCATCGAATAGCAATCAAAACTGGTGACCCCCGAGCTACTGCATTCCTTTTCCAACGTATCAGCATCGCCATCCAGCGCGGGAATGTGTCATCGATCTTAGGCACATTACCTCCTGGTAAAGAACTGGACGAGATTTTTCTTCTATAACACACAATAAGACGGAAGGAGACATATCCGAGGAGGCTGACAACCACTTTGACTATGTTCATGAAGAATGTTTTGAATCCAGTTTGGATAAATATATATTGTTTGAAGTCATGGCTAATACCGGGAACTGTATTAGATCGAATAGACTACAACATAGAACAAGGCCAAGTGCAGGTACAAGAAGGACTTCAGCAGCTGCAGAAAGCAGAGAAACATCAGAAAAGAAGTCGAAAAATGATGTGTGTTCTAGGAGTGGCAGCTTTTACAATCTTCTTGATGGTGCTGTTGATTGTGGTGAAATCTTAAAATGTTTTTATTTTACTAATTGTGCTTTGAACAAGACTGAAGAATAATTAATGATTCTTTTTATGAATTCGTCGTCTTCTGCTTTAATGCGACTTTTATGTATAATATATGTTAATATTAATATTATATTTGAATTTCCATTTTCTTTCAGCGCGACATAATAGTTCAATTACAATGCAAGGACAAAAGAATTTCTATTTTCTGTCGACTTGCTTCTGTATGTGAATTTCTCAATCAATAAATAAATAAAATGTGCTGATAATAATTCAAATTAAATGCAATATGAATACATGATACGTTGAAGTATCCTAGTTAGCAATTTACTTATACCTAGGTATAGTTATACGTATATTACGTTACTGTATAATTAACAAATTACGACATAATCAAGCAGATAGTAGGGACATTGAACATTTCTCTAAATTTCAAATTTAGATTATTTTATACTAATTATATTCCTAAATATCTAAACAAAAGTTATTTCCCATGATTTTATGTAGATATTCAGACACTAACTTCACACCGTACCCATTCCTTTCATTTTAAAATTCTTTTGCTATTCCCCATGTTTATTCGGGGTATCGTTCGTCCTATGTAGTAATTATCAATAATAGACGAATATTAATATTATAAGTCTTGCAATATTCTGGTACACAACATATTGTATTTCTTAAGTACAACAAAAGTAGGTTACCGTTCAAAGTATAGCTTCTCGTATTGGACTGTTTGCTGACACCTTTCCAGTAGTTCCACGTCGATACCACTTTTTTTCCCCCTAGAGTCAAAGAACTCAGTTATTGTTGTTTCCACATTCTCCTGGTTGGTAAAGCATTGCGATTTCAGGAAATGCTACATAGACCGAAACATATAATAATCAAAAGAAGCAAGATCAGGACAACGTGCTAGGTGTGGAATCAGTTTTATTCCATAAAGTTTCTGCATTTTGTCGGGTTTTTCGAGCCGAGTGTGGTTTCATCTTATCCTATTGCAGCAAGGAGTGTTTTGGGTTTACCAATATAGGATATTTCTGGTGTAGTGCAGAATACATTCGCTCCAGCTATTCGGAATAAAGGTCAGCATTGACGATACGACGTTAGGAACGAACTCGAAGTGTGTTACCCACTCGTAATTCAATCACACACATAGCATGACTATGCTCGGAACGTCTTAGTTTGACGATTTGTTTTGGAAGTTGGTCCTTGCTATACTATTGCTTTTGCATTTTGGGAATTAGGTAAAATACAAACTTTTTATATTGCATGTGACAATTCTATTCAGGAAACGTACTTCATGCAGATGTGACAGCAGTCATCGGCACAAAAGCACTCTCCTCTGGATTTGAGCTGGGATCAATTTACGTGGCACAATACGCTAGCACCTGATGGCTTTTCCAAGTTCGTAAAGGTGATACACTACAGTGGACCGTTAATGACGAGTTAGTTTGACATTCGTCGGGAGTTGGTGAATGGATTTCCTCAATAGATTGTCGAATGACCTCAAATCTGTAAATTTAAAGCAGCTGGATTTTGCCTGATCCGCAATTTTACAACCTCCATGAGATTTTTGGAACAAGAATTGCTGTACTGTAGTTTACTGCACTTTTCCGTTCCGCATGAAAAATGAGTTGGGTTGTTGCCACAGTGTTATGTCTGGATTAGAATTCAGACGGTAAGAGTTCATCAGATGCTTTTGATCACTCATCATCATTGCCACTAAAAACTGACTGAAGATCTGACAAGGTGGCGGCCTCCGTGTTAAATAGTCCGCTTCCCAGACTACCTCTTAGGCCAGTTTGATGTTGTACTTATGATCGATTAGAGCATACACGGGCGCATGCAGTTTGGGTTGTGAGATAATTGAACGATTCATCATACATTTTTGTAATACTGTATAGTCAATCGAGATAACACAGCTCTTTGGACTAAGTAATTAAATGGCTTTATCATTTTTAAGGCTTGTCTTTAGACCAACAAAGGCTGATAAGTGCATTATATCCTTAAATACACACTAATTATTTGCTGAGCAAAACTATATATTTTCATTAAAACTTTAACATGTGTTACAGTTTCACAAACTAACTCTTTGGCTTCATCAGACACTATGAGTTACAGGATAACTTTATATACATACAACAGCTGAGATATATTTCTTCTGATTGGTTTCCGGCAGCCGCAAATCCCTTTCAAGTACACTTATTTGAAGATTCCTATATAGATGCTTCCTATTGTTGCTAATTACATTAAATGACCATCTTAACTAACTCATTTAAAATAACAATTGAAAGCATAGTTTTTGTTTGTGAATTTCTATATAGAGATATCAATAAAATAAATGTTTTCATATACAATAGATCTAGTCAGTCTGTTTTATAGGCAAAAGAATAAGGTTTGTTAACTGGTATGGATCATCTCAATATCGTTTTTGGTATAGCAACAATAGCATGCTGAACATTAAGTGTGGCCTTTCGCCCCGCTTTACTCTACTAGAGAAGAAATATCTCCTCCAGTTCTCATCGAGGCGGCAACGTACCAAGAACTGACAAAACGTTGCCACGTTGGACCGCAATGGATATACGTTGTTTTAGAAAGATGCTGAACGAACATCTCCAGAAGCTATTGGTATGCGTCTGCCTACCTCTCTGATAAAATCAAGGCTTCTAGAACCCCATGCCCCACTGGTCTCGATGGTTATTGGAGCAAAAATAAATTTGTCAGGAGATTGTTGTATTTCCTTTCCTTTTCTGCCTCTTTACGTCTAGCAACTTCTTCAGCATTCATAACAGTCAATGGGAGGCTTGAATGGGCAAATGTGTCCGAACATGTAAAATCCCATACTAGTGATTTGCCTCTCATCCAAGGTATTAATGTCATGCCGTCAGGTCGTTTACCATCAGAACGACAACAGCCTGACGGTTCACGAATGGAAGGAATTCCTGCCGTTGTGAGGGCTCGCAAAATGATGTCATTAACAGATGAATGTCTGGTGTTCCTGCCAATGCTCTTCATGCATGAGAGGCCATACAGGCCACGTTGGGTAACTTGATCACCGCAAGCTTTACAGCGATGTGGTTCACAGACATCTGAACCTAGTCTTAAGGCTACTGCGATTCGAAAGGTTTCATTAGACATGTGAAGACCTAATTGGGGGAAGGTAACGCATTTAACCACGCCCCAGCATGGGGGGATGACGCAGCAAGAAGTCTAGCTTTATCCTCTGGAACAGCAACGGATTGTAAAAGAAGTTCATGAAAATGTGCTGCTATTGTGTGTACCAAGATGCCTCAAATCCTCTTTTGCTGATTTCTGGAAGGTCCGTATCTGTTATATTTATCCATTTACTTGAGCCTTCTTGAACTATTTCATCTGAGTCCACGTGGTAACCTTGTGGAAGGAGAGCCTCGATTAAACGAAGAGATCCGTGGTTGGACGCTAAAAAGGTAGGAATCGCCATATCAATGGTTCGTCGAATACCAAGACCTCCTAATCCAGCAGGTAAGAATGCTTCAATCCAAGAGTCTGTAACGATCCTCTTTGAGCGTTACATTTTCTCAAAGAAATTATTTGATAGGATTATTCAATTAGCTCTTAGTTAAGTGTTATTTCTTTTCCGTTTCTGTTTTCCAATTCTCGACCCCTTTGATGAATTCAATATGGTCGACAATTGGGCTGGTTTGTTTAGCTGAAGTATGCTACTTTCTTTGTTAGTCTATGGCCTGCATCGAGTTGGATTCTCTCGATTCCGCGAGATGGCGTTAGTGTTTAAAAACTGGAGTATCTGTATTTTCATGTAGATCGAATAATTTGTTTGTGAGAATATTCATTAAATAATAACATATATTCAATTTACTTTCGTCTCGTTATATTAAATTGTATATCATAATTTCCGTTTAGTTTTTTGATATGCTGCGCAATTAAGAGCAGCCAATCAGGAAGCGAGAAGGATTCTGTAAGCGCGTTTTCTGCTCTCCCCCTTTGTACTGCAACGAACATGGTTACTACAAAGTAACTTAATATATACCTTCTGCATTAACAGAGGATAATAATTATATACTGAACAGAATTATGTGACCTTTTGCACTCAAGTGATGCTGTAGAAAAAGAGTTTTAAGTTATTGTGAAAATGCAGAAATAGTCTGAATTGTCAAACTTATAAGCTACATTTTTCGATTCGCTTGTCTGGAAGTTTACTAGCCTAGCTTCGACTAAGTACCTATTTATTTTCAACATTCGAAGTGAAGAACGTCTACCGTAATTCCGCCTGTGGGGCTGATATTCTCTGCGATGACATTAGGAACTGTCTTCCTGTTTTGGTTTTGGTTTGGCCCCGCTGCCGTTTTAGTTATCCATCAATCCTGCCCTATGGTATGGGTGACTTTACGAGGTTATGGAAGTGAAGATAAAATAATCTATCTGTGACGTCGTCAGTGTAGATCATCCTCTGCAGTGACTTAGTAATCGTGGTCGACTCATATCTGTTGCTATGAAAGCTGAGAAATACTGTATCCCGTTCGTCGTTTACTTCTAATTTGGTGACGCCGTAGTAATTCTGCGCCCTCATTTGGAGTGAGTTTTTGCGTCATGTCGAGTGTGGCCTGGAGAGATTTTGGAGATTGGTTCATCGTCCACGTATGCTGCTATGCCCGTACCTCCTGAAATTGGTTTCTGCGGTGCTAATCTCATTCTACCGGTGGGATACTGTGAGTAGCTGCTGGACACTTTGATCATCCATATCCAGGTAACCTCTTTCTAATATTAGAATTTCGGCGCAACTGGTTGAAGAAGTAATATTCGTATTCGAACTGTTCAATATTATCATTCTTTGAAGTAATTAGTAAAATTGACTGTTTATAAGATTAGTCAGTCACATATTATCAATATTGTGTATTTACTTAATTCTCACTCCTCTACGATGTCTAAATTGTTGTTGAATACCATGCATTCCGTATTTAACATGACTGTTTAAAGTACAGGTGAGCTTTCCACCCAGTAAGTCGATCCATACGCCGACGGAGTAGTCCGATGTCAATGTCGTTTCTTTCCTTGCATTAAGAGAAAGTAAATTCTTTAGTCGCGGAGATGCGTAAATATACCATTTAGAAATGTTATAGCTAGCTCATGTTCGACCCGTTGGTGGGCACTCCGTATTGTTTATTTCATTTCATAGTTGTGATAACTTAGTAAAGTCGAAAGGGTTAGTTAGCGACAGCTAGCTTATGTTCGACCCGTTAGTGGGCACTCCGTATTGTTTGCTATAATCCATAGTTCATGATCTGTAATTGAATTTGCCACGCAAGGAAAAGGTTCACGTTAATCCCTGAAGTATTTATATGTCCAATCTTTACTTAAGAAGCTACGTTAAACCGTCTAGTTGGACGCATCGAAGACGGTGGGCATTGTTACTGGTATCCATGCCTATATGTGGTGGTATCAGGGGTGAAGTTTAGGTCGCTGGCTGGTCTAGTACCTCCTATGAATGTTTCTGCCATATATATATATATATATATATATATATATATATATATATATATATATATATATATATATATGTCTCCGCCGCTGTTTAATTGTAAGCCAGGTCTAGGTGTGGCGCCCTCTTAATACAGTTGTTTGCGGAAAGGTAGTGGAAACGTTATGTTCTTTGGAAGGAGGATGGTCGACTCAGCCGCATAACTACTCCCTCTGTAATGAGATGATTTTGTAAGCAGTAATGTACCTTCTGTATCCTTCTTTTCATTCACTACGATGTAGCTTACTAAAGTTTCACGAATGTTTGTTCAAGAGATGTAAACAGCTGTCTAACGTATTATCAAGGATAACATCTATTACACTGTTGTTACTGGTTACTCCATTGCGTTGGTGTGAGAGGTTAAAAATTTTTGAGAGTCTGAAGTACATATGTCCAATGATTTTTTTCCCTTTTAAAACTATGGTTATTGAGTCTAGCTGAACTTTACAATCGCTAACATTGATTTAATTGGTTGCGACCATCTGCTGTTCGTTAAAAGAGGTTAAATAAATATAATATGCAGATTATATGGTGTTATTTTGGCAATGGATTTTTTTCTTTTCTTTCCTTCTCATGGTAGCGATGACACCATTGGTGTGCAAGAATCTGGAAAACAAATAGCGTTGTGCTTACTGGTCCATAATCGTAGCATAAGAAAGAAAGTAGTTTCGGCGACCCAATTTTTTCTTTCTCTCTTTCCGAACGATAGCGTAAAACCTTACGTTACAAGTTGGTTTTTCACAGCCAGGATTGGCTGGTTTCAAGTCGTCATTTAAGGAGCAATTCAAAATTGACTCCAGACCCATTTTAAGGATAAGATCATATTTTTCCAGTAGTGGAGTCTCATTCCAAGGTGGAAAGCATCTTAAGAAGTAGTTTAAACGAGGGATCGACACGTAGAAGAAAGGAAGCTACAGGGACAAAAATCGAGGCGAGACGAGACAAAAAATATTCTAACTTCGATATTTTGCTTATCAGTTAATTATTGCCATTGTTATTGTTAAATATTGTGAGTTGAAAATGTCTCAGTGCCAGAAATTTTAAAAAAAGTGAGGGAGATGGTTTTTTGAATGTGTGGAAAGTGACGCGAAGTATCTTTGAAGTCATCGAGATCATTTTTGTGAAATATGTTTTTAATTTGGTTAATCGGTTGAAATGTCATAATCGTAAATGTGGAATTCGGTTAGTGGGCTCTCCAGTAACGATAGAAATGCGTCTGCCTACTTCTCTAAGAAAATCAAGACTTGCAGATCCCCAAGCACCACTAGTCTCGATGGCAAATGGGGCAAAAATAAATTTATCAAGGATGTTGTTATATTTCCTTTGTTTTTCTACTTCTCTACGACTAGCAACAGCTCCAGCATTCATAAGAGCTAAAGGGAGACTTGAATGGGCAAATGTATCTGAACACGTAAAGTCCCGTACTAGTGATTTGCCTTTCAACCAAGGAACTAATGTCATGCCATTATGTCGTTTACCATCTGAACGACAACATCCTGAAGGTTCACGTATGGAAGGAATTCCAACTGTGGTAAGGGCTCGTAAAATGATATCATTCACAGAGGAGTGTCTACGTGTCTACCCATGCTCTTCATGCATGAAAGGCCATGCAGGCCACGTTGGTTAACTTGATCCCCGCAAGCTGGACAGCGATGTGGCTCACAAATAACTGCACCTAATCTTAAGGCGACAGAGATTCAAAATGTCTCATTAGTCATATAAATAGCTAATGGTGGGGAGGGTATTGCATTCAACCATGCCCCAGCATGTAGGGATGAGGCAGCACGATTCCTGGCTTTATCCTCTGGAGCAATAACTGACTGCAAGAGAAGTTCATGAAAATGCGCTGCAATTGGTGTGTACCAAGATGCCTGAGAACCTCTTTTGTTAATTTCTGGAAGATCTGTATCTGTTAAATTTTTCCATTTGGTAGAGCCTTCTTGAACTGTGCCATTTGGGTCTAGGTGGTAATCTTGCGGAAGAAGAACCTCGACTAAACGAAGAGATCCGTGGTAGGACGCTAAAACGGAAGGAATCGCAATATCCATGCATCGCCGAATACCAAGACCCCCTAATCTCACAGGTAAGGATGCTTGAATCCAAGATTCGTCACTCAAGGAGCAGTTCAAAATTGACTCCAGACCCATTTTAAGGATATGATCATATTTCTCCAGTAGTGGAGTCTCATTCCAATATGGAAAGCATCGTCAGAAGTAGTTTAAACGAGGGATCGACAGAGAGGCACGTACAAGAAAGAAAGCTGCATGGACAGAAATCGAAGCGAGTCGAGACAAAAAATATTCTAACCTCGATATTTTGCTTAACAGGACATTGGTAAAAGCTTCCTTTGTGAGAACGGCGCCTAGAAGACAAGCATCATGGTTAGTTAGACGAATTCCTGGGGCAGTTTCGTCAATTTTTTAAATAATAGGTCGAACTTGGCTTCGTTTGACCCAAGAAAACCAACTTCACACTTTCAAAAATTCAAATGTAAGCCAAGTGCAGATGCCTTCTCATTTATTTGTGCTAGAGTTGAAAGAACTACTTTAGTTTCATCAGCGATAGTTCCATCATCCAAATACCAAATGTTTAATTCAGTGTTGATTGGTTTCACTAAGGAATGAATGGTTATAGCAAAAAGTACTGGGCCCAGGGGATCGCCTTGTTGTACTCCTCTCTGGGATGAAATAGTCTCTTGACCTAAGAATAGATCACTGGGTTGAGCGTAACATTGGTAAACATGTGGATAGATTGAAGAAAATTCATTCAACACTGTAGTGAGCATGGAGTCCCGGCGAAGCTCGTTAAATGCGTTGCGAAAATCCAGCTTTAAGATAGCCTTAGGAGCATTGTGAATGGAGGAAAAATAAACCCTGGTTGCATGTACAGCTGCTTCGGATCCGTTGGAAGTACAAACACCAAGTTGATGGGGAGAGAAAAAGTTCTTAAAATGCTCCCGTGTTCTGAAGCATATAATTTTTGCTGATATTCTGCGCCAGATATTATCAACGGCAATAGGTCTAATTCCACCAGATTTCTTTTTCAGAGCAGTAAGTTTGGCTCCGAAAAACAATGGCCGAACTTCCAAGGGAACTTTTTCTGAAATAATTAAATTGAACAGATCGCATAATGATTTTACGAGCTTTTCCTTCGATTCAAGTACTTGAGAGGATAGGAGATCTTTGAGAATCGAAGGGCGAAGACTATCGAGACCTCCCGCTCTACCAGATGGAAAGGAATTAATAGCTACCTTAACGTGCAACTAATGGAAATAGAAACATGTTGATCCAATCTCTTTCGTCATTTGAAATAGTTACTTGAAGTAACACATCGCCAAGTGCATCAGCAACTGCAGCTCGAGTACCTCGAGGAACACGTCTTAAAATATGTGTTGAGGATCTTAACGATATTAATATTTTGCCCAAGTTAGACAACGTCAAATCCTGTGTGCCTTTATTGCGGTTAGAGATGTCTATTTTTATAGATATGACAACAATTTTCGTCCCCATTTATAACCTGATGCTTTTTACCTATATGTATAGCTAATCCTCTGGAATTCACATAATGTTTTCCTCAGTGAGGACATGATAACACATTCTTAGAGTTAGTAGATAAACGGCCATTAATAGGCCTGCTGATGTTGGCAACTGAATCAATCTTAGGTATACTAGATTCACCTGATTCGGCTGATTCAACCGATGGAACACTTGAACCGTCACTTGATGATTCCATTAGTTCATTTTGCATTTTTTGTATTTAATTAAGATGTGTATTAGAAAGAAAGTTGATTTTAAATTTTAAATAACAATGAACGATGACATTTTTGCCAATGTTGATATCAACCGAAATATCGAAATCGATTATCAGTTATTGTTAAAATTTGCTATCTATATAGGAATTTTCAAATAAGTATACTTGAAAGAGATTTGCTGCTGCCAGGAATCAATCAGAAGAAAGATCTCTCAACTGTTGTATGTTTATAAAGTTATCCTGTATCACATAGTATCTGAAGCCAAAGAGTTAGTTGGTGAAACTGTAACACGTTTAATTTTTAATGAAAATATATAGTTTTGCTCAGCAAATAATTAGTGTGTATTTAATTCTATACAAAACAAAGCTTCTACTTGTGGAAAGCATTATATCCTGTCTGTCTGTGTTATGTCAAAGCAATTTAATCATGGCATTGTTACCCGCTTTCCTTCACAATATTCTCCAATCTCATTCCTGATCCATCCAAACGTCTGTATTGCATAAGTTTCTAACTAGATTCTATGTATACATATATGCCTTGTGCATTTTTTTCGTGTGATCTTCTTACTTTACCCATTTCAGAAATCTCGATTATGTGAATCAGTGAAGTATACAAACTGTACATTTTATATTGCGTGATTGTGCCCACTGTCACGTTTGAACTTTTCTCTCTCTTTCGTACACTTTGAGAGAAGCAAAAAATGAGTAAGTTTTAGTTTAAAAAAATCATATTCGTACAAAACAAAATTATTCATTGCTCCCATGACTAACATTAGAGCACATCTCAACTCTTTCAATATATCAATAATATATGTTTCTACAATTAACTCTAGGCTTTTGCTCCCCTGACCCTTTTGCTCTGATATTACGAAAATGACTAGAGAATTATTTTCCAGTAGACCCTATATTCTAGTTCTTATAACCTACGCGTATGAATATACTTCAAATTACGTAATCAAGAGCACAAAGAGTTACGTGCAAATAATGGAAACTTTCGTTTACCCGTTGTAGAAACCTAGGAAGAAGACTAGCGTACGAGCTTTTGATTCACATGTTCTTGTATTTGATTCCAACTGAGAGAGTGCTAAAATTTAATTTCTTTATCATTCACTTTCATTAATTGTCTCCCTTAAAATAATGGGTATAACTCTTGGACCTTAAACTAAAGCTTTCATTTAATTTAGGATCTTAATCAAAACTTCTATTCCTTCTTTAAGGAAGATGTGTGCGTGGTGCACTACCTCCTTTTGCTTTGATATTATGGGGATTGCTTGATGACTTTGCAGGCAGTTATTGGGCGTCACTGAAATGCGCCAAATCAGACTCGACTTTTATTTCCTTTCGGATTACATTAGAAAGGAAGTAACAAAAATAGAAAGAAAGAAAGTACACCATTTGGACGTTTTCCAGACTCCGATTAAGGAGGATCACGCAATGTGCCAGAAGCCGTATTGCAACGGGCTGTCGACAACTTCGGGCTCAAGTAATAGCGCTGGGATTTATGTTGAAAACTGGAATGTGCAGTACCGTTGTGCGTTCTCCATGTAAAAGAAACTTAATTAGTTTTAAAATTGTACGCAATAAAATAGGAATTACTAATCACAGTGGATATACACTCTGTTTCAACAAGAATATACGTATTACGAACAAGTATTTTGTCCAAACTATCGATCTCTGCGCCTCGGCTCGGCTATTGAAGAAACGAAAACATAGTCTAGTTTATATTAACAGCTGCTAGATGTCACTTGTCTTCTGTTTTGCTTGGTAACCGTCATATGTTTAAAATGGTTACTCCGCAGCAGAAATCATTTTGTGTGCTCGAGTTTGCGAAGTGCGATTCCGTGATTACAGTGCAAGACGTTTCAAGTTGAGGTACCAAATTAATCCTCCGAATGGGTGGAACATTCGCAGATGGTATCGACAGTTTGTAGATACAGGATGTGTATGTAAGGGAAAGAATCCTGGCCGCCCTCGTGTTCCTGAAGAAAATGTTGCACGAATTCAAACTGCTTTCCAACATAGTCCTTCAAAATCAACTCGTCGTGGCAGTCGTTACAAGTGCCGACAACAACAATTTGGCGTGCTTTGAGACGCCGGTTGGTTATGAAGCCGTACAAGTTACATCTGTTACAAGCTCTGCGTCCTGATGACAAACGCAAACGTGTGGCATTTTGTAACGAGATTCTGGTTGCTATTGACAATAAAAACACTTTTGCACAAGGCATCGTGTTCAGTGATGAAGTGACTTTCCGTGTTACTGGCCATGTAAACAAACAAAATGTTCGAATTTGTGGCCTACAGATCCCACTTGCAGTCATTGAACATGTAGTCATTGAACATGTACGAGATTCACCCAAAGTCAATGTGTTTTGTGCGATTTCCCGATCATCAGTTTACGGCCCATTGTTCTTTAATGGAAACATGGTTAACAGTCAGCAGTATCTCGTTATGTTACAAAACTGGTTGTTTTCGAGGCTGCACGAAGACAACTTCATTTTTCAACAAGACGGGGCACCCCCTAACTGGAGTCGGCAAGTGCGTGAAAATCTGAATGAAACTCTACCGAACCGTTGGATTGGTCGTCAAGGAGCTGGCGACTTAGCATGTCTCAGCTGGCCTCCACTGTCACCGGATCTGATCCCTGTGACTTCTTCGTGTGGGGTTTCGTTAAAGACAACGTTTATGTACCACCACTCCCACAGAACCTGGAAAAGTTGAAGAACCGGATCCGTACTGCCATAACATCAGTGACGCAGGACATGCTTGCCCGAGTATGGGAGGAATTTGAGTATCGATATGATATTGTTCGTGTCGCTAATTGAGGACATATTGTACATCTGTAATTTGAACTTTGAACTGTAATTTGAACTTGAGAGGTACGTAAATATGTGCGTGAAATTTCATATTCGTATATCTTAAAGTTTAATAAATATATTCATTCGAAATACGTATATCGTTTTTGAAACAGGGTGTAGTACTCGTACCATATGTATATCGTCCAAAGTGAACGTAACTTATGAAACGAGATCAAAATAATTTAAATTGTTCACAACAGTTCTCAATACGTTTATAAATTAGATTCACCTGAGGAATATTGCAACTTCTAGTTCTATTAACAGCCGCTTGAACATCGCTGAGGTTATTATATCCATGGCGACTTAATTGAAATCCCAGACCCCAATATGCGGGCATAACTGGTCTTCCTATTAGGTCGGTATATTGGGAAATCACAGTCTCGGGTTCTGGTCCCAGGAACAAGAAAATATCAAGGACGCCACCGATTGTAGTGTACGATAACGCTGGTAGTGGCAAAAGTTGATACTCTGCAAAATAATAATAATAATTACAGTGAAACGTGATTATGTTGATCACCAATGAGTGATTCAAAGAAATTAACTTACACAAAATAAGTACATTTTGAAACCATAGATAATAATATATTATTATATATTAATATTATAAAGTTAAATGTGTGTGTAGCACAAATCGACCCCGTTTAATCGCTTGAAGTGAATTTTGAAATATAGTTAAAGGCTATCTTGAACGGAGTTCTTATCAAGTCACTTTGATTAAAGTGCCCACGCTTGGATTTATTCCCAGTTGCATTTATTATACTAATTTGAAGGCGCTGAAACCAATGAAACTATTTTTAAATTAGCCACGCCCATGGGGTGGCTGATCAAATTTGGGATATAAATAAATTTAAATATCCCAAATTTGAAACAATTCTTTTCGTGACTACATTGATGATGCTTAAATCCGCCCTCGACTTAAATTACTGAAACCTCTAGATCTCTTGAGAAATAATTGTCAAATATTGGCTTATTTTTTCCTTTTTTCTCTTTGATAGTGAAATTCATATGCTTCACCTTAAATTGGCAGTTTATTGCTACATTTTTTAAATGCTATAAATTTGAAGATTGTTTTAGTGATGACCATTTTCAAATAACTTCAATATTACCAAAGATCTAGCAGTTTCAGTAGTTTAAGTCGTGAGCAGAATTAGGCGTTTTTTCCACAAAGCCTCCAAATATCGAATAGCTTCTATAGGAGCTCCCTTTGAGATAGAGCTGTAAAATTTTACAGGTATATTGTTTAAGAACCATAACATTTGTGTAAAATTTGAAGAGAATCTGAAACATATAATACACTATGATTTCATAAGGAATTGCCCTGTCATGATGAATTGCCCTGGTTGTACTTCACAGGTTAATAATTTATTAAGAACCCTATAATAAGATAAAAGTTACTTTTCTGGAGAAAACTCGGAAATTCTGGTTTACTCTCTAGAGTAAATTTTTTTCGAACGCCTCCCTCAAAAACGACACAGGCGGTTATCTTTATATTTTATAACTTAACGTTTCAAAGTTATATGTCTTAGGTCAATTCTCGTTTCTAAAAATCTGAAAGGGGTAGGTTTGTCTTGTTTTGTTCATTTTCTCAACTGTTTGAGTAAGATAGAGCACACCAATTGAAGATTATACACAGCTTGTTCAATATGTAATATTATTTTATAACACAAAAGTAATAACGAGGTATCCAATCATGATGAACATTTTGTCTTTGTTTTCGAATCAATAACCTCTGTTCTTTCACTTACAGAAGAATACAACATTATCTTGCTTTAGGTATTTGGATCTATTCTATGTTTCTAAATGATAAAATTTATGGAGTGTTTCCCACCTTACCTTGGGGACTACTGTTGAGGATCAAGACGCCATGAGAGTTTGCGTCATTCTCAATACACTCATAAAATGGATGAACTCCATATAGATTGTAGCTTAACTGCGAATATACAAAAATAAATATGAATAGTTCTTTTCATTGTAATAAATTGAAGATGCTTGAGAGTTAATAAAAAATACAAGTCTTGCATTGCGTCAGATGAGTCATAACTCTTGCAATATTTCCACAGCCCAAACAGCAAGAGCGTATATACACCGTGAGCGACCTTAAGTATAAAGTCAAACTGGCCCAAGAGATTGAATGGCAAGCAGATTATTAAACACACAGGTCGACCCCCAGTCAGCATCTTTACTCAATTTTCAGTGGCAGATACGATGAGACCTGAATAAAGTGTGATACGTGAATTGTCACTGTATAAATGCGAACTCGGCTGCTTCAACAACCCAAAATATTTGCCATGCGAAAGAGGAAGTTGCAATGAACCACAGCACAACAATTTGTTGGTTCCAGAAATTTCATGTAAGTTGTAAAAATGCCGAAAATCAGTTAAGATTTGGCCGCCCAGAGTAGCAGATCCTCCATTGAGGAAAATTCGCCAAAGGGCAATACGACACGCTATTGAGGAAAATCCATCCACAAGCACACGATGATTGCCAAACCAACTCGGCATGTTCCAGCAGCCTGTAGTAAGTCTACCTTAAGCACAGGGGCAAACCATAATTAGCTGCCGCATTGTGCCAAGTGAGTTAACCCTAGGTCAGACCCATAGAAGAGTGGATGTGTCTTGACAACAGCTGCAAAATTCGCGTGATGTGCGTTTCCTGAAATGGATTGCCAAATGCGACAAAAGTACTTTTTTCGTAATCAAGGTTGAACAAGGACTAACTTCCACAACCGGTCGTTAATTAGGCTCGTTTTGAGCATACAGTCATACCCTGTCTGTGGTGGAACTACAAGGGGTAATTTACTTTGAGTTCCTTCCTAACGATGTACCATGAATAATGATCTTCAATCCGAAAGTTGAAGCGGATATATGTTGCACTGCGGCAAAATACCCTACATCAGTGAACCGAAAGCGCACCCGGTTGCAACAGGATAAAGCAAAACCACACTCAGCTCTAAAAACACAACCAAAAATTAAGGAATTTGATGCCATCGTACACCCGGAATATAGCTGTAACCTTGTCCCTTCGGATTACTATCTGTCTCATTCCATGGCGTACTTGCTGAAATCGCAATACTTCACAAACAAGCAGAAGCTGGAAACAGCACTGACTGAATTCTGTGTCTATTGAATTTGAATGAGAATCAAGAAACTTTCGGGAAGGCGGCTGCGGACACGCGAATACGAGCCGTATGTTACATGTTAACGTGCTTTCATTGTACTGCAATAAATAGAGGTATGCTGGGTACCAGAATATTGCAACACTTACAACTCTTCCTTGTATAAAGACCAAACGATCGTATTACTAGTAAACAGTGCCAATACCTGGATAAATTTCTAATTGTGCTTTTTATACTTTGATATTAGGATGCTGAATCCAACGAAACTATTTTCATACGTCTATGAGGTCCAGAGAATGAAAGTTGAAGACTTTGAGGTACCACTTATGCCAATAATAAAAGTGTCTACGCTTCGATACATTTTTAATTTATCCTATACTATTCAATGATCCTGAATCGAAAGAATTACGAGGGCAATTCGAAAAAAACTCCATTTGTGCATGTGCCAGAAATGGCCGGGGAAGAACTACGTCAGTCCTGTGTGCAGTAGTTCAATAGACAGTAAGCAGTTGAAGGAGAAGGTTGTGTTGCAGTTCCCTCGTCCGCTATAACAATTGGAAATGAACGATCCAAATGTGAAATGCGTGCTGTAGTACGATTTCTGAGTGCGAAAAAACTTTCCTCGACAATGAGAATGCGCTTGACAATGCTCTTAGCCGGTGGCTTCATTCTCAGGTGGCAGTTTCTTTTGTTTCAGAAGAAATTTCCAACCTTGTAAAACGTTATGACAAGTGCCTCAATTTGAATGGTAAATATGTTCAAAAGTAATGCAATTTTATACTTTTCTAATGTGTATAATAAAACTCTGTATCTGTGTGTTTTGGTTATTGGTAATCAAACGGCGTTTTTTTAATTGCCCTCGTATTTTCAAACCTTTTTGTCCATGGGGTCAAGAGAAAAATAGCCTCGATATTGTAATATCTATATTTATTTATATCCTAAATTTGATATTACATTCCTAGGAAGGCCATGGCTGCATATATTTAAAAATAGTTCTATTGTATTCAGCGTTCTCAAGTAAGTGTATAAATTGCCATTAGAAATGTAGGGCCTCTGCAAGCGTGAGCACATTTACCAGTGACATGATTGTTATTTCTTTATCTAGTTTTTAACAAACTTCCGTTTTATGTTTCTGCTCTATATTATACAAACAGAGAAGTATACTTTTGCAGAGTACAGAGAATAAGGGAATATTACAGTACAACAGGTGTATAAAGAAAGAAGAGCATTGAATGTGATCTTCACTCGGTTACTTTTTCTCATTTTTATAAGTACACTAGAGTCCGATTATCCAAGCTAATGTAGACCAGATCTAAGTCGGACAAGCAAGAACTCGGTTAATGCGGATGCCCAAGTAGCAAGACAGCTTTCAGCCAATTGGCGCTTGCTTGCTTTCGGTTTTCTACGTTGCCCTTTCAAGGCGTGCTTTCATACAGTCTGCCTTTTGTTGTAGGCTTCGTGCAAGCGACACTTTAGATCCTTCGCAGAGCGTCATAGCATCACTGGTAGTCCATTGGCTATTGACTTGCCGCCAGCGTAAAACGCTTGCGTCAAGCTTGAATGGAACACTGAATGCTGGGTTTTCATATGTGACTGCATTATTGGAATCCAGCTTGTGGCATGCTTGCATGCTTTCCAATCAAGCCGGATGCAAGTTTTCTGACTTCCAAAGCAAGCTTACAGTGGTCTGCAAGTTGTCTCTCCTACTAGGATGGATAAATACAGGGTGTCCGAGAAGTCCTTCCCTGATTACAGAAATTGATAACTCAGGCTAGAAATAAGATAGAAATATGAAACTGGTGTTGAATTGTTTACAAACTATAAAAGTTTTGGTCACATCAGTACACTTCCACATATCCAGGTACACTGCAGATGTGATGGTATCCTCAGCGAAGAAGAATGGCCCGATAATTCGATCGTGCAATAACGTGCACCAAACATTCACCTTTGGACTGCCTCTGGTGAACTCTCTGACCTCCCTGGAGGGTTCTGAACCCCAAATGCGTACATTATGGCGATTCACTACTCCACTGACAAAGAATGTCGCTTCGTCGGAAAAGGCAATTCGTCTGAGATAACCATTATCGTCCTCAATACGTGATAGCATTTCGACCGCAAAGTCATATCGACATGTACCGTCGTCGGGCAACAAGGCCTGAACGAGTTGCACTTTGTAAGCACGAAACAATAAACGTTTGTGTAAAATGTCATGGATAGAGCTTTTTGGCATCTGTAATTCACGTGAGGCCCTGCGCGCCGATTTCTTAGGACTTCTCAGAAAAGACTGCCGCACAGCCTCCACCGTGTCTGCTGAGGTTCTTGGTCGACCAGACCTCGGAAGGTCAGCAACCGACCCTCTGTTCTTGAACTTCTCATACCAGGCTTTAAAGCTCTTGACATCAGGTGGAGTCCTCCCAAATGTTGTCTGGAACTGTCTCTGCACCGTGGTTGGTGATCGTGTCTCATGGTATCACAGGACACACTGTGCCTTCTCCTCGGTGGTTGGCATGGCTTCTTGGGCTTCTTACTTACGTACTACAAACCTAAAACAAAAAAAAGAGACTTGGTAAAACAGAACAAACCTAACACAGACAAAAACTTTTATAGTTTGTAAACAATTCAACACCAGTTTCATATTTCTATCTTATTTCTAGCCTGAGTTATCAATTCCTGTAATCAGGGAAGGACTTCTCGGACACCCTGTAGAATTTTTTATAGTATTTGTTGATTATTGTTATTTATTGAGTATTTCTCATTAGCTTATTTATTATTACTGTGTTTATTATTTTTATTGGGCATATAGTATAGTATATACATAAGTACGTAAGGAATTAGCCATAATACAAAATAAACAAGTTTGATTTTCATGCGTACATAAGTAAAACACAATGCAATTGAAGTACTGTTTAGCATACACATATTTTAAAAAATCTTTCAAGTCTCCTTAAGCTGTCTCATTTTTGGTCGTTATATTGCACAGACGTAGCAACATCATAATGTCATCTGGTACCGTGTTATCTTACTGTTCCACGTAGAATAGTACCTTCTCAAACTGAAGCTCAAGACGTGCAATAATAAAAGCTTAATTGTTGCAATGTCGGGAGGAGTCGTTATATTCACGCAAGCATTATGTTGACTTTGTTGCTGAAATACAAGCCTGTAAACTGATTATCGTTGTAACCGGAGTTTTAAAATTTGTGTGTTTGAATTAAGCTCGGATAACACGCAACCTCGGTTAATTGAAACTCGGATAATCGGGACCCCATTGTACTTAATATATACTGGCCAGGGCAGATCTAGGCCGGGGCCTAGGCCACCAATTTTTTTAGTGACAAAAAATAATTTAAATTATTATTTATATATGTTTGGAAGTTTATAGTAATCTCATACCTACCATACTCTGAATTCTGGCTGGCCTTTCCAGTTTTCACCTTCTTAATCCGCCACTGATACTGGCTTTAATCTTAATATCATCAAACAGTAGGTGTTTATAATGGAAGACCTCGGGGGAAAATAATAACCCTCAAAATCGTGAAAAATGAGAGAAACAGCCTATGCTGCTTGACGCTGATGGATCTGTTATTCCTCGAAGAATTACCGAGTTTGGTCAACAGATGACAGAGATATGGCCAATTCCTTACAGGTTTAACTATTCTATCAGGCCTTGTTTCCATTTTGTACTAACACACAATAACACAATGGAAAGAAGCCAGGGAGATTATGAAGGCAGGAGACAAGGTAATGAATTGGAATTCAGGATTCTCGATAAATAAATAGTGGAAGAAGATTCTGCTTAAAGAAGAAGAAATGAAAAGGAAGAAGAAATGAAAAGGAAGAAGAAATGAAAAGGAAGAAGAAAGAAAGAGAGCAAACTAATAAGAAAAATAAGGATAATTAGACGACAAAATGTATCCAGCAAAAAAAGTAAACTTTTAATTAGACACGTGTGCAGCTAAAAAGTGAAACTGAAAAACACAGTGTTACTTTTTAATGAAGGGGCGGAGCCTAATTAAAAGTTGATCTCCGGAGACTATATAAGAGCCAAAAGGAGTGGAAGTCTGATGAAGACACAGTTATTTTGTTGAAACTGTTACGAGATTGTGTTTCTTTTACAGATTTCTCAATAGTATCACTATACGTACCCAAACATTAGCACAAAGCCTTATAGCTCAAATCATGTCAGAGTGGGATATCATTATTTTCCCCCGAGGTCTTCAATTTTAAGAAAAGAAAGTAAAATAAACTATATCGATTTGACAGTTAAACTTCTCAGTATTTTACATAGCTACTACGTAAAACTATTGTATTTTATTTACTAGTGTCAAATATTTAGATTTTAACATTTGCTTTTTGGTAACCTTTCGTTAATTACAATAAAGTTATTTTATTTACCTATGAGATAAATTGTTCAAACAAATTAAGAGCACTTTACATTGACGTACGCAGGGGTGGGTCCTGGGGGTCCGGACTCCCCCCGAAATTTCGACTTTTGTGCAAATTTATCCTAATTTTAGGGGCAGTTTTGGGAATTTTATTATAAAATACCCTCATATTAAGTTTGTACCCCCGGAAATAAATTTCTGCCTACGCTACTGGCACTTTACCTTTTTTCTCTCTTCTGTTTTAAATCTTTGATTGAATCTCACCTAACACAATATTAAAAGAGCCGCGTCCAAAATATGCATTCTAAACATGAACACTTTCCATATCTTACATGTTGCGAGCCACAAGTGTTTGATTATTTTGATAACCATCTCTATGTAAAGAATATGAGTGGAAAATTTATCAGATGCATTATTGGATGTTCTATACAGCAGGCCGGTAGCCAGCCCAAAAATGTAGGGGGCCGGCTGAAGTTAGTTGGGCCCGATCCAACCATATTATAGTTCTTTTTTTAAGTCTATCGTGAAAATTTAGGGGCAACGGCCCCCTTAGACCCCCTGGATACGGGCTTGCTATACAGTTCAAAAACTAATAAGGGTAGATTAATATTATTGCTCACGAATTAACTAGACTTAAGGGTTATCTGTGCTAACTTTCAAGCTTTTAACTGTGCTCGTTTTCATTATGTTCATCTATGGAAGAAAGCCATATTTGAAACTTACCTGAAATGACGGAGTTCACCATAGGGACTTCTAATAAAGGTATGTCTACATGTTGTGTCATCGCCAATTGACGGATGTTTGTGGGGAAATTCTCCTTGCTGACTGTACTCTGCAGAAATGGTTCCGTCGTGAATTTTTGGGAAACGGGGACTGGGGTTGAGGAGTCATCTCAAGCTGTGAAAGTCCAGATGCCCCATTTGTGCAATCACCTCAGAAAATATTGCTCATGTTGGGGTCCTGCTCATGGAGGATAGAAAACTAACCGTTGAGGGTATCTGTACCCTTAGAGGATTCTCTCATTGCATCGTGGGAAGAGTTTTGACAGAATACTTGGAGTTCTCAAGGTCTGTTCACGTTAGGTCTCTTGACAGCTGGATGAAGAGAAGATTGTCTTCCGAATAAGAAGGCTTCTTACACGGTAAGAACATCGCAGTGTTTCGTTATCCATTCTGTCATCCATTCTCCCAAAAGAACTATCCCCTCTGATAGTTTTCCGTTTCCAAAAGTGACAGATTCATGGAAAGACATATGTTTTCCATTCAGAAGTGCTCTCGGAAGTGACATTTTACGCTGTCTAAAACATATCCCTTAAAAAATTTCTCAAATGCTTTTGGTAGTAAGATTGCAATGGTGCGTAGGGGTGGATAGAGATTTCGTTGAAAAATGGCGGAAAGGTCTCACCAGAATATTAAACATGATCGGAATGATATGTAAACAGAACATATTTTTGGTGCTCACTATGGACAGTGAAGAAAGTATAAGAAATAATGTCACATGAAAGTTAATTTAACTCACATCGGGTGGTGATGGTGGCGGTTGGTCTCGTGCAAGTAGCGGCCACGTCATTCCATCCAACTGTCTTCTGAAAGTTGGATGCGAATTTTCTCCCAACCCATAGATGTTCTCTGATGGAAGTCTGGTAGAAATTGTAAGAAGCTGATTGGCAAATGTCAGGCCACCAATACCAGTGTCAAATCTACAAGAAAGCACATAAGATAATTCATAATAAAAGTGATAAGATTAGAATTTCGATATTACTGTACGATTTAGTTGCTATACGTAAATATGGGATACATAGAGAACTTAATGATAATAGTAATAATGGTAATGAATTCAACTTCTATTTCTCAATCAAATGCCTTGGATTTCTAGAAAAAATACATCTAGCTTTACATTTTCCTCTCATTCACATGGCTTGTACCATATTACAGCATAATTCATTTGATGAATTGAAGTATTACTATGTGCAATGCTGAGGGTGAATGTTTCTGACTTCGCACTCAACCCAAAACTCCTCTTGTAACAAAGAAGTTTGTCGAAAACTTAAGAGAAGTGCTAAGACAATAAGAACGCAGAAAAAAGTATAAAATGAGGACATATTTTAATGTACTAGGTATATCAGGGTTAAATGCAATTACCACCAAAAGATATACGGATAATTGTTCTACATAGTAAATTTTGTCACAGTTACAGGTTAGTTTCCAAGGGCCTTCTGTAAAGTCGTTCTGAAGCGTGATTAGTGTCATACTAAAGTGTTCGACTAACATGTGTTTCATGCAGTAGTCAGACCTTTAGTATGTCGCTACTCATACATAAAAACGACTCTGCATAAGGCGGCAAATGTTTTGACAAAAGAGTACAGTATTTAGCATCTGGGAGATTTCTAATACCTAGAATACGTATGTTATTCAATTACAGAAATTTAATCTGGTAAACGACAGGGAAGTAAGACTTATTCTAAATTGCCGGAAGTATGTGTTTTCCCTTGGTATGTGTTGAAAACTGGTATATTTAAATTATTATTGTTACACAATTCTTTTCAATCATTAGAGGGGTACAAAGAATCAGTGATGAAATGCTTACTTCTGGTGCCAGGAGCCAGAACTCTGGTGGGTAGTTTGATTCCAGGCTATGTAGGTTTGTGATGGACATCATCATATTTGTGTGTTATTTTTAGTTTCTACCTTAACGCCCCATCTTCTCATTAGATTATATTCTTTTATATCTACGGCGTCGGGAAGTGGCGCTCCCTTCGCCCAGTTCTTCGGAACTGCAATCAGCCACTGGTCCTCCAGGTTGGTGGTTGAGTGGGGCAGAGCTCCGTGACTCCCATGTTACAGTATTCCAACGGATCCACGTGAAGAAGAATGGAAAACTAGAGACGACACATTCGAGTATCATCACGTTCAACCTGCCCACCTTACCTCCTGCTTTGAAGGTTGGCTACCTCCTGTTGAAGGTCAGACCGTACATTCCTTTGCCACTCCCTGCTTCAACTGTCAATGCTATGGCCACTTTGAGCCTCCTTGTAATGGGACGGCCACTTGTGGGAACTGTGGTAGCCCTCCACATGGTCCTGCTCTTTGCACGATGGATCGGAAATGTGTCAACTGTACTGGTGCTTATCCTGATTGGTCCAGAGATTGCCCCAAGTTCAGGGAGGAGAAAGTGATCAAGGAACTTATCGTGACCGAGATCTCTGCAGCGGAGGTCCGCCGTCGAGCTGCGCCGAAGTCACCTTTTAGTACCAGTTTCTCTTCCTTGGTGAAATCTATGAAATCTGTGGGAACTCAGACAACAGATGCATCCACACAGACCGGCCCTGTTCCAGCTTCTGCTGGCTGTTGCACTTGTGGTGCCGTCTCGAAGTCTCGTGCGACTCCATCGACTCCTGCTGCCTCTACTGTTTCTGCTCCACGGTCGCCCACCAGTGCTACAGCCTCGCAGTCCTCTGGCAAAGCTACTTCTTCTCGCTCTCCGCGATCAGTTTCTTAAGACCTCTAATCCTGGCACACCTAGCAAGCCTCTGAAGAAAGAGCGAAAGAGAAAGATGATGACCCCAACTCCTCAGTCAGCATCCTTTGATCACACTAGCAAGTCTAAGTCATCCCGTAAGCCCTCTTCGAGCCCTCCCGACGGAAAGAAGATTAAGCAGAAACCACGCAGTCCCTCTGCGAGCGGTTTCTCGTCTATGGAAGAGGTGGAGGATGACGACTTAGATGCATTTCAACTTGTATCTGGTCGTAAGGGAAAGCATGGATCGAAACTGTTTGTTGTAGGTTCCGCTTAAACTATGGTTTTACTCCACTGGAATCTCAACGGATATTTCTCTCACCATGAGGAACTTCGTCGGCTCATGTCAATGTTAGATCCCGTGCTCTTCTGTCTCCAAGAGGCTCACTTCACACCTACCGCCACCTATTTAGTCTCTGGATACACACTATATCGTCACGACAAGATCACGGATGGTCGTTCGGCGGGCGGAATACCTATTGGAGTGTCCGACTGCTACTATTCCTCTATGCTGCATGTTACGAGTCCTCTTCAGATTGTTGTTGTCCGCATCTTTCTGCACCAGCCTATCACCATCTGCTGTGCGTACATCCCCCACACTAATGCCTTCACTGCAGCCGATCTAGAACACGTCTTTCACCAGCTTCCAGTCCCTATTGTCTTTGTGGATGATTTTAACTCTTACTATGCCGTATGGGGATCTAGTCGGACTGAACCACGTGGTCGCGACATTGCAGCTTTTCTTGCCCAGACGAACCTGATTTTGTTGAACGATGGTAGTCCAACGCAAATAACTACTGCTACAGGGACCTTTTCTCATATGGATTTGTCCTTCTGCAGCCCAACCCTGGGAGCTCAACTTCATTGGCGTGTACATCCAGATCTCTGTGGCAGCGATCATTTTCCACTGGTACTTACTGGGATTCACCTTCCTGCACAGTCGTCTAGATTCAATCTGCGCCTAGCTGACTAGGCACGGTACTCTGCCAGCTTTGACTTCACCCCAGATCTGCATCAGTCTATCGGGGAACAGTGTGCGGCATTTCAGCGGAGTATCTTGTTGGCAGCTGAAGTGACCATTCCTGTTCACCATGGCCTTCGTCGCAAGCGCGTCGTTTCTTGGTGGTCTGCAGAGATTGGCCAGGCTAACCGTGCCCGTCGACGAGCCTTGCGTGCTTTTCGTTGTGCTCCTAGTGATCCTAAGTTGGAGCAGTTTCGCCGCCTCCGTGTCCGAGCTAAGTATGTCATCAAACAGACCAGACGAGGCAGCTGGCGCGTGTATATGTCTTCACTATCTGCCCAGAGTTTAGTCTCCGAAGTATGGTATAAGGTTCGTCGTCTACAAGGGCATTCTCCTTCTAGTGAGATTCCTGCTTTGGTTCTCATTGGACTCCTGGTCACCGACCAAGATCTTATAGTGTCTGAATTGGGTCAACATTTTGCATATGTTTCCAGTTATGCGCATTATCCTGCGGCCTTCCTGCCCATCAAGCATCGTGACGAACGTACGCCTCTTGTCCTGCGCTCTACTAACAACGAGAGCTACAATATCCCCTTTACTGCTGAGGAGTTACCTGCTGTTCTACGCTCGACGAAGGACACTGCACCAAGTCCGGATCATATACCTTATGCCATGCTTCGGCCGTCGCCAAGTCCTGTAGATAAGATATCTACTTCATCTGAAGCCCATTCCTGATCATCCCTCTGGCTTTACGTTGGAAACTGGCACTAGCCTTCAACGTTATCAGGCACACCTTACAGTCACCAGGCCTTTTGGAATCCGTGCCTTGGAACTTCTGGAAGATCTTGCTGTCGAGCTACCTCCACTTGCTGTTTTGGGTTCCCTGCCACTTCCACCCTGGCAACTGCTTCAACCGGCGATCAACTTCTGTTTGGTACACTTCAAGAAGACAACTACCAGTGACCAGGAATATCGCCAGGAATTTCTCTCCCTAGTGGCCTCCAATCCGGGGTACCGCTTCATCTTCACCGGTGGCTCCAAGCAGAATGACTCTGATGGCTGTGCTTTTGTTCTGGAGGTCCACTGTTCCCGAGTTCAGCTTCATCCTTTATGCAGCGCTTACACCGCTGGTAGCCATTTTGGTAGCTCTTCAGTATGTTCGTCGCTGCTAGCTTCGCGCTATTGTGATCTGCTCCGATTCCGGCAGTGTCCTTCATAGCCTTGCCGATGTCAAGTCTCCGCATCCACTTGTCCAGCAAGTACTACTTCAGTGCCATGACCTCCATGCTGAGGGTTAGGATCTTTGGTTTTGTTTTGCGCCAGGCCATTTGGCATCCCTGGAAATGAGTTGGCCGACACTGCTGCGAAGGAGGCTGCTCTTCATGATCGTCGTTGCCGCCTCCTTGTCCCCCCAGCACTGAAGTTCGTCAAATCTTTTCTCGCCTTCTGCTTAAGCGCTGGCAGTCATCATGGGATCAGCACATCAACAACAAACTCCATACTGTGAAGCCCCGTCTTGGAGTCTGGATGTCGAGCTCCGACCCTTCACGATTGAAAGAGAGGACTTTGGCTCGTCTTCGGATTGGTTATAGTCATTTGACACACGGACACCTGCAGAGAACCCCCTCCTTCTGACTATCGCCTCTGTGGTCAGCGCATGACTATTCGTCATCTTCTTGTGGACTGCGTGCCTCGTGCGCCTGTGCGTATTCAGTTTGGCCTGCCCGCTGACCTCCGAACTCTGCTCAGCGATGATCCTGACATCGTCTTGAAGGTGTTCCAATTTCTGCGACATCCCCAGCAAGTTTTATCAGCCATCTTTTCTGTGTGCTTCTGTGACTGCAGTGTTTTGTTCTGTGAGTGCAGCGCTTTTAACATTCCTTGCATTATTTATTGTTTTATCTTGTGCTTTTCTTTTTCTGAAGTCAGCCTGGAGCCCTGAGTGAAGGTTTTAGTGTGTTCTTTATGACATTCTCTTCTACGGATAGTACGTTTTTAGCTGTGTCTGTTTGCGTCTCTTCGCATCTATTGTGTGTCCTCTTACCTAATGATGGGTGCTAAAAGACCTTCGTCGTCGGCGCACCCACCCCAACCTTTTCAATTCAATTCTTTCATATCCACTCACTTTAGTCACTCATCCGTCTCCTTTAGCATAACAGGTACAATCGTAGGACGTAATACGGAAATATTTCATTTATGCTCAATTGTTGAACATTTCAGACACGAAATTTGATATAAAAGGTTTCTTAATACATCTGCATGTATCGTTCATTTAAGGAATTCCATACGACAGAAGTGGGAGGAAAGAAAGTGTTTTTTTTTTTTTTAAATCACTGAATTGAGGGTCGACTTGGGCAATTGTGTGGGCTTATGGAAGCTGTGGAAATCCCACTTTCCCTGTGAAACCGCTACCTCCCTGTGTAAACAAATGGAAGTTGTGTAAGTGACACTTCCCACTAGAAAACAGATGGGAAGTGTGAATGTGCCACTTTCGATGAGTAAACAGATGAAAGTTGTGGATGCTTCATTTCTCCTGATTAAACAAATAGAAACTGCGGAAGCACGATTTTCCATGAGCAAACACATGGGAACTATGGAAGTGTCTCTTCCCCTGAATAAGCAGATGGTAACTGTGGAAGCTCCACTTCATCAGAGTGAACTCATGGAAACTGGAAGCCATCCTTCCCATGAGTAAACAAATGGAAACTGTGGATGCACCTCTTTCCCTGAGTAAACAGATGGAAACTGTGGAAGAGCCTCTTCGCTTAAGGAAACAAAATAATAGATTAAAATAACCATGAAAAAAAATAATTTAAGAATATTGCAATAAATATTCATCATAACACATCTGAAAACAACAGGTTCGCCTAAATAGATAACCATTTTAAGTCCACGGATTCAGAATTTGCGACATTACAATAATTTCGATCTTCTGTTAACAAGTTTCACGATCTAATCACTAGATGATTACATGTGTTTAAAATGTTTTATCTCAATCTTATGAAATGAAATGAAATTTATTTTTTTAAGTCTGACGGTTATGCCCTTCAGGAAAACGGAGACGAGTTGTTAATGAAGATTCTTTTATAACGATCCACGATTATTCACCGAGGCTATGAAGACGATGATAATGAGGTAGAATGATAATGGTGCAATAAAAAAGTGGAAGGAAAAATGTGAACACGGAGAAAGCCCATGCACACCGTGTTAGTCCACAACAAAGTCCATTGGGCGGGAACTGGGTTCGAATCAGGGACTCCACGCAACAGAGGTTAATGAAACAATGATAATAAAAATATCGATGGAACGCAAATGCGGAAGAGAAACAGGAGAATCTCCAGAAAACACTCCGACACACTCCTTCATAACAAACTCGGATGGTTGAAGATTAAACCTGGAAATCCTAGCACCAGGAGTGAGTATTCTATCACTGAGCAACTCTCTCTCTTGCCATTAACCTTATGTTAATATTAAAGGGACATCTTTACTAAGATTTTGGAGGAAATTATCATTTGGACCTACTATTTTTCGCAATATGCATTAGACTTAGGTGTTATTTCGAAGAAAAAAACATGAAGGTTAAGGAAGAATGAGGGGATAAATTAAAGATAACATTTTTGAGAGAAAAATAATATTTTGGTTTTATATCTCCTTACTTCCCACCAGAGATGCACCCAAAGTTTCGGACTCCTCGAAAACTCGACATACTTTCTTAATGAAACTATACTTATTTAGCAGATGAATGATTGATGCAGCAAAACATTTAATCTTATACTTCATCTGTACTTTTTCCTTCCGTATACATAAAAACAATCTAGTTCTATAATTTTTTTTCGTGAAAATATATGTAACAGTACTTTCCAATTACTCATCGTCTTTCCAGATGTAAAAGAACAAAAGTTCAATACTACATACATGAAGTGCCTTGTAGTATCGAAAAAATTCTCGAAATCCTCCAACAAAACTTTCTTGATGCACACCTGGTTCCCAAGTGTTTTTAGCATTATTTATTCGAACACTAACATGAAAGAATTACTTACAACACAGTTCCTGTTTCTTCACGGACCACTCGGACACTAAATGGAGATCCCGTGTCATTGGTCACTTGCACAGAGTACAGCGGACTCTCTGGTGGTGAACTAGGATTTGGAAGATTTAGAGCAATAGGCACTTCGTATCTAGCTTCATTTGGATCATAGAACTAGAAGAATCACAAATAAATGCTTAAAATAGAATTAGAAGGAAACTTAAAATAAATCTGAAAGAGACAACTTTAAGAAAATATTAAACAAATGGTTAAGAACTGACAGGAAATGGCAAATAAATGCTTAAGAACTGAGAGAAATATAAAATAAGTAAGTACTTAAGACATGTTAAGAATTGAAAGTGGTTGAATAACCGAAACCAATCTTTATACGAGGCATTTTTTTTTTTTTTTTTTTTTTGACTAAGTACATTTTAAAAATTCGGCCGCTTCAGCGTTGTGGTCGGCGTCCCGCACGTGCGCACTGTGTACCTACGTCTGTTGGCAATCCACAGACGCCATTACGGAAATATTCTACTACTGTGTTCACGTTTATTTATAAGAACTTAACCCATATATGCCTACTGGGTCGTTAATGACCCACTTTTTCGATTCGAGTTAGTTTAATGTGGTCAAGAACAATTGCTCATTTTATGCTGACTTCCATTTTCTGACTTCCATTTCCATGAGCTTTCTTTTCCAAAACTTTGCATTATTAGAAAGACAAGATAACGCTATAGTTAAGTTATGAGCCACTTCATCACTTTGAGCCATAACTTTGAGTAGTATGGATCTTGGAAGAAATACAATTTCAGGTGGATCGTTAACGACCCAGTGGACCTACTGTATTGAAGTCTATTGTTTGTGCAGAGACTTGACTTTTACATCATTTAGCATCAACAGAATACATATTTTTATACAGAAATAATTTTATCGTAATTTTATCGCCATGGTTGCAAGCAATTTATACGAGACAAGCCTATTCGTTTTGGATTCAAAGAGTGAGCAGCTTGTAATAGATTATTTTATTTCCTACAGTTTGATTTGCATGAAGAAAAAAGCGTCGCTAAAGGAACTACGCATAATTTAGGTGAATTTGTAGTTCTTGGATTAGTTGAAAAAATTCAAGCAATGTATAAGGACCTTTTGTTACTCCTTATTTTTTAACAATAACTTTATGTCATCAATGTTATTAGTGGAACTTTCAAAAAGAGGTTTCTGTGTAACAGGAACCGTTAAAAAGAGGTTTCTGTGTAACAGGAACCGTAAAAGAAAGTCGCGTTGGAAAATGTCTTTTACCTGCCACAAACACTTTCAAGAAAGAAAGACGTGGAGCATATGTTGCGAAAGTTGATTCTAGAAACAATGTTGTCGCAGTTAGATGGAAGGCAATAATGTCGTGATGATTCTCTCAACTGAATTTCACGTTCATCCTGTGAAAAGTGCCGAACCTTATTCCTCTTCAGAGAAGAGAAAAGTAATCATTCTCCAGCCAAATGTCATCAAAATGTACAGTAAATATATGGGCGTGGTGGATAGAATGCATCAAAATATAGAAGCTTACCGTATTGGTATCAGAGGCAAAAGTGGTACATACCCATTGTGTTTTGGATGCTCGATTTTGTGATGAATAATTCTTGGCTTTTGACAAGAACAAAATGCCTAACCAGTCAAAGTTTAGCATTTCAAAGACTAGTGCGGGCTCTACTGCAAAAGTATGGAATTGCTCCAAGTGTAGGCCTACCTGGACCAAGTAGGCCTATACCAAGAAATCCGGGACGTCGTATATCGCCAGTAGCACGTCATCACGCTGCAGAACATATTTTCATTTTGAAGCAATGGAGACGTCGCTATGATATTCGTATTTGCAATACTAAAACAACAAAAGGGCGTAGAAGGTGCAGTGTAGCACTCCACGACAAATGCTTCTCTACGTTTTATACATGGTTATGTTGAAAAAGCCTAACCAAAACTTGACAAACAATTATTTTTGTCCACTATATTTATATACAGGGTGTCTCAAAGGCCACCTGACATAGGTTAACTCTCCACAGTTACAAGAGGGAAAACAGTCTTTAAATATGATATTTTTAACCTAAAGTGAATATATTTTTTTTAATCGGACAAGCCGTTCGGGTTGTACTCTTTATGCGTCCCATGTTGAATGAAAATGCAACGTTGCAATTTACCGGTAGAAGGATAATTTTGAGTATGGTGAATGGGGACATGTTTGAAATGGGGGCTGGCCATCGACACGTTAGCGTAAAAGACAGTAACTTCATTGACTTGTGTTGTTTGTCCAGTTAAATGGCAACGTTGCTTTATGCGTACACTTCGGGCGCATAAAGAGTGTAGAGCCCTAACGGCTCGTCCAATTTTAAAAATTATTTCACTACAAATTGAAAACATCATATTTGGAGACGGTTTTTCCTCTTACATTTTGTTGTAACTTTCATAGAAACAGAGTTACCCTATGTCAGGAGACTTTTGAGACACCCTGTAGCACTTTTTAAATACGTAGAGAATTTTATTATACTCTTTGTTGATAAATGTTCTAAAACTCGAAACTGTTTAGAACTAAATTAGTTACAAACTGTATGCCCACTGGGTCATTAACGACCTACCCCGAAAATCCGGGAAAATAACTGTTTTGGAGCAAATAAAGCATATTTCTTTTATGTACTTCACATTTGAAATATTCACTCAAAATAT
The DNA here is from genome assembly GCF_964235325.1 of Thermobia domestica. Taxonomy (NCBI): domain Eukaryota; kingdom Metazoa; phylum Arthropoda; class Insecta; order Zygentoma; family Lepismatidae; genus Thermobia; species Thermobia domestica. The sequence continues at coordinate 141,364,439 of NC_137469.1, read as the reverse complement.
GAATAAAATTGCGAACAAACAATAGTTCTGGGCGTATATGGGTTAAAATCAAGGGCGCCGATCCTGGGGGGCAGGTCCTTTAATGCTCATATGAGCCCCCATTTATTTTTCTGAATATGTATTTTATTGTTATATGTACTTTTATGAATAGACAATATTTGGCATAATTTGAATTCAATTTGTCTTAAAATCCTTATCTTAGACCCTTGTCTGCAGCCAAACACACATCTGAATGCCCCCCGAAAGTTACAGAGAAATCGGCGCCCTTGTTAAAAATGCCTCCACCGGTTGAGAATCCCGTCGACTGTGAAATACGTGCTGTGATTTGTTTTCTTAGTGAAAGCGGCAAAAATTTTCTGCTAAATTACTAAAGTGTATTGAGAAAACATTATGAGCGATGGAATTTTACAGAAATGGGTTAGAATCTTTAAAAATGGCCGCACGAATGATCATGAGGAGAAAGAAGTGGGCATTACTCTTATTTAACAGAGTTGAACTTTCTGTTGTTCTTCCTTTCTTCTTATTAACTTGAAGTTGAATATACGTTCTTTGCAGCATTGAAAACGTGTTGTTTAACACGTGGTCCGAACCTCATATTTCTATAGCTGAGATTGAATTGGAGGTTACACGCATTTGAATACCCCACAATTTTGTTTGTATTATCCAAGAGTCACTACGAAAGTTTTGAGATGTGAAATAACTTACATACTTAAAATCGATTTAACACTTACATTTTCTCAAAGTATTCACCATTACACTGTACACACTTTTGCATCCTCGAAAACCACTTTTGGAAGCAGTGTTGCCAGTCTTTTTCTTCAAGTGTTGAAAGTTCATTCTCGTACGCCACTACAACTTCTTCAGGGCACAAGATCTCTTCCCACGCATACGATCTTTGATCCTGGGGAACGGAAAAAAATCACACGGAGCCAGGTCAGGGCTATAAGGCGGATGAGTCATAAGTTTGACCTCCGTAGATTCTAAAAACTGAATTGTGATGTTGGCCGTGTGTGCGGACGCGTTGTCATGATGAAGCAGGATCCCATGCAAACCTGTTCTTGGACGCCGTTCCCGAAGCTTCTGGAACACTTTTGTTAGGCAAACAGTGGTGTACCACTGAGCAGTAACAGTCCTTTGTTCTTCAAGTGGAACAGTTGCAACATGGCCAGATTTGGAGAAGAAAGTTGCGACCATCTTCTTCTTCACACTTCGCGGTCGCTTCACTTTCGTGGGTGGATTTTCGTCTGGAAAGATCCAAACTGTAGACTGGCGTTTATTTTCAGGGTCAAATTGATAGATCCAAGTCTCATCACCAGTAACAATGTTAGAGACGCATCGAGAATTGCCTCCATCAAATCTTGCAAGCATTTCTTCACACCATTCCACACGCATGCGCTTCTGCTGTTCAGTCAAAGTGTTGAGGCATTCACCGAGATGAAACCTTCCTGAGCCGAAGATGATCATGAAGAATTTTTGTTACTGCTGGCGATCCAATGTTCAGTGTAGATTCAATGTCCTTGAAAGTTGTTCGAGGATTTTCTCGAATCATTTGTTCCACAGCGGCAATGTTTTCATCTGACACAGCTGTTGCCGGACGTCCAGCTCTCTCTTCATCTTTAAGCGATGTCCGGCCTCTTCTGAATTCACCAAACCACCGAAAAATTGTGGCACGGGAAGGAGCAAGGTCCCCAAATGCCCCTTGCAAACGGTCAAGGCTTTGTGTCTCGTTCAAACCACTTTTGAAATCGTAAAGGATCATTGCCCGAAAATGTTCCGTTTCGAGCTCCATTCTAGACAGCCGAATACTGCTCACATCAAGAAACAAGTGAAGGCTATACGGCCACGCCGATAAGCGAGGCGAGTTGAAACTTGCTTCGCTTCTTCGCTCTGGATACCACTACCGAACGCAATTGTTGGAATTCAAATACTGTGCCACAACAATGCGTATCTCAAAACTTTCGTAGTGACCCTCGTACAATAATTTCTCTTAATTATACATTTAGACGCGAAGAATCGAAGAGATAGCGTGGGTCAATGAAAAGTGGCTGCGGATCAATATCAGCCATCACCCTTCGTGACCCACTCTGACCCATCAACCACCAAAGCCCATTGTCATCTAATCTGATAAATGATAAACGCCCTCCTCTCCATCGAATTTAATGAGTTTACACTTGTAATAAAATAGAGCCCTAAGGCTGTGAAATTATTACTTATCGAAGTTTCAGTTTCTACGGTCAATCGTTCAAACACTGCTTCGTTACAATACGGATAGACCTAACTGTTACATATAAAATGGTAAAGTGTTTTTCATACGACGAATTTCAATTATCATATATAATTATTTCCTTGTTTAATTACAGATACTTTTCAGTGAAAAATAAGATGACATTTGAGTCTCAAATCAAGGTAAAATAGGCCAACGCAAAGGGAAGAGAGAAGTAGTGTAAGATTTTCAGTATAATGAATTATACCCTAAACTTTAAATTTCCGTGAAATTAAGCTTACAGTACAAATTTTGTGTCTATTTTTCTCACAATTTTGTGGTTTGATTGGCTTGTGTTCTGAACGCTCCATACAATAAACATAAGGCTGCGTTTACTTTGGAGGCACGCTTAGCCAAGTAAAATGGAAGCGCACGCTTGCGCAAGCTTGCCCATACAAACAAAATTTTTATAAGGGCGTTTGAAACAGGTGGTGATTTGACGGAACCGATTACACTCCTCGCCACTCGCAAGGGTGCGCTTGCACAAGCTTGCCCCGCCGCCATCGGGAAACAAAACAATTTGTTTTTACAGGCAAGTGTGCTCCTTCAAAGTTGGGCTCTTTCAAGTGACTGTGACTTTCAAGCAATATTTCGTCTTCACTGTCGGATAACTCCATCTTGACTGATGAAAAGGGAGCGCGATCAGTTGCTGTTGCTGGCCTGTACTATAAACACACCCCCATCGGAACAAGCTTGCGCAAACGTGCGCTTCCATTTTACTTGGCCAAGCGTGCCTCCAAAGTAAACGCAGCCTAAGCTTCAGCAACTATTATAATAGAAAGCAATGGATAAAAAATGCGAAGCACTGTAGATTTTGTTTCTCAATTTATTTCTCAACTAATATCGATTGTTTTCGATTTCACTGTTTTACAAGGGTTGTATTTCTGAAATGAAATTTTGTACTATGGAAGGAATGTGATATGGAAGTTCAAATGAGACATCCGATTTGATCCGTAAGGGATAGTTTACGAGTAATTCAAGCATTCATGCACTACATATATTCATATACATGCCAAACACAGTATATGGTGACAAAAACCAATTTGGAAAGTAAGACCTTGCAGCATTGAGAGCTGTCATTTTCCAGAGGTTGGAGAAACTTGAAATACTTGTTTTGTTGTTGCAATGTGATGTTGGGAGTAGTTTGTGAGTTAAACTGAGCGTGTGAATCTGGTATTTTATCGGGCGTTAGTACTACTTACTGTATGTAAACTGAATGCTGTGGATTCATTTTGTTTGTGTTTAAGTTAAGTAAAAAAAAAATGCCTCGCAATCGTGGTTGTAAGTACGCAGCTAACAACTTCTGTTATGCTTGTGGCGAGTTCACCTTCGTGAGGAACAGGAAGAAAATCACACCCATCATCAAGAGAGCATATATAAGCAGTATTTTGGTGTCGGAGCTGGTGATTTTGATAAGAAGTGGTCACCTGATATGTGCTGTGCTACATGTTATTGTAAATTAATTAAGTGGTGGCAAAGAAAAAATGTTTCATTATTTGCTGTACCGGTGGCTTGGAGGGAACCAAGGGACCATTTGACAGAATGTTATTTCTGCTTAACCAAAATTCAGGGATTTACGAACAGCAAATCAAAGAAACATATTGTTTATCCGAATCTGCCGTCAGCAAGACGACCTGTGGCACATTCTGAAGCTTTACCAGTTCCTTCAAGGCCCACAGATACAGAAGAGATGAGTGATAATGAAGAAATTAGCACTACAGAACTTACATCTTCTGCAGAAAACAGAAGGGATCCCCGTTTCAAGGCACGAGTACGCCCGCGCCACGTGTATTACAACAGGATGATTTAAATGATTTAGTGCGAGACTTAGGACTCAGTAAACAGAAAGCAGAATTGTTAGGCTCCAGGTTACAGGAATATAACCTTCTTCACGAAACAACCAACATAACCTTCAGGAACAGAGAACGTGCTTTTGTGTCTTATTTTCCCAGTGATAGTTCCGTGACATTCTGCAATGATGTTCATGGATTAATGACAGCTTTGCACATAACATACGAACCTGGTGGATGGAGATTATTTTTGGATGCTTCGAAGAATAGCTTAAAAGCTGTATTGCTGCATATGCCACTTTTACCAAAGAGAGAGATGAAATTTTCAGAAAGATATTGACCTTAATTAAGTACAGTGAACATAAGTGGAAGTTGTGTTGTGACTTCAAGGTAATAGCATTATTATTAGGGATGCAACAAGGTTTCACGAAGTATGCATGCTTTTTTGTGTGAATGGGATAGTCGGGAAAGAACTTCCTACTTCCTACTATGTGAAAAAAGGAGTGGCCTAAACGCAATTGGACAGTTAGTGAAAAGATTGTGAAACGGGACAGCCTTGTAGATCCTAGAAATGTTCTTGTTTCACCCCTACATATAAAACTTGGACTTATTAAACAGCTTGTGAAGGCAATGGATCCCAATGGGCCAGCTTTTGCATATCTTGCTGATATATTTTCTCGACTGTCAGCTGCAAAAATAAGAGAGGGCGTGTTTGTAGATTCGCAGATACAAGAACTGCAGAAAGGTAGAGGTTTTGAGGCATGTCTCACAGAGAAAGAAAGGCGCGCATGGATGACTTTTACGAAAGTAACCCAAAACTTCCTTGGGAGAAGATGGGACCCTAAATACAAGGAGATGGTGGATGAAATGCTTGCAGCTTATCAGGATTTAGGGTGCAAAATGTCCTTGAAGGTGCATATCATGGACTCACATCTGGGTTACTTCCCCAGTAATTGCTGTGACATTTCCGATGAACACGGAGAAAGATTTCATAAAGATATATCCACAATTGAAAAGGCTATGAAGGGAAGTGGATGCCCACCATGCTGGCAGACTATTGCTGGTGTATCATTAGAGACAAGAGAGACACTCAGTACAAAAGAAAAAAGTAAACCATTATGTACGGTCGGCAGCTTTTTCGCATACAGTAATGCTTTACAAACACAAATATTACGTGCTGATGACTCCAAAACTATCCCTGATGCAGAAAAACTAAAATCAGATTTGTATTCAGGAGTGAAAATCCTTTCAGGATCACTACTTTGTTACCCTGAAAGAGAACTTTTTTTATTTTTTTGTAGAACACTGTTATTTTTACACATCAACCCACTACAGATTTCCCATATATCGAAACAGATCTCCCCCCATTAAAAGATAATTTTAAAAAGTGCTAGGACACAATCCATTTATTTTTAATAAAGAGTTAATATAGAGTTAGTTTTTAATAAAGAGTCAAGATTGGGGCCTAGCTATATGCCCAAAGTCACTTCATTTGGTTCTGCCATTTGGCCGTGATGATTACGCATACATAGCTACATTCAGTTTTTTCATTAGTCAGCACCTCTTAAAACGAACAGGTTGTGTCTCGAGTGTCAAGTAGTAAGTCCTATTGTTATTATTACAATTACAAATAGCAATATTCAAAAGTGTCTGAAGTGCTCTTTTCACTTACATACACTCGTCTTACAAGTTAGAAGAAAACTATTGTTTATTCATTGTTGGCTGAAAGTTTTTCTTTTTTCTTTTCCATTTTATTTTTCTCCACTTCAAAGGATTACACCGAAAAGTTTACAGAAATAAAAATAAGTTTTTCATTGTTGCATTATGTTCTCAAAGATTTTGCATTGTAAATATTGGTTTCAAAAAATATTAATACAGTATCTTAAACTTGAAATTAAACATAAATTTCCAAGAATAGTTCTAATAGAATTTTCCAAGAATTGTTTTATACATTTTAAGTTATGCTTTATGCTTTATTTTCTAAAATTATGCTTTTACAATTAGTTTCTTCTGGACCCTTAGACCAAGGTGACCAGAATTTTTACTTGCAAAAACGGGATGCATACGAATCGGCATGGGGGGGAGTAAATATCTGACTTTCAGATTGCATTTTGGAACTCAGTAGTGTTTTCAATTTACAAAATACACAAGTAAGAGAGATAACATAGTGTTTCTAATTTAAGCACTACCCAACAATGCTTCTAACCACTTGAACACTCAGAATTCCCATTCAATTCCCACTTAAACCACAGAACACTGAATTCCCATTTGAACATTCAGAAGTTCCATACACGACTGAACCTTCCCAATGAGTGTTGGTACGGAAAAGTGTAGAATTTGCATTGACCATTTATATTTTGAATAATAATTACGGGACACCTGGGTCATTTTTGCTTAGAAACGGGACATTTAGGCGTACCGTTTGAGAATCAGAAAAAAACGGGTCAACGGTTGAAAAAAGGGACTGTCCCGGCTAAAACGGGACATCTGGTCACCTTGCCTTAGACAATCACAACCATGTTCAAGGTAGGGTAAACCATACAGTGATTGGCACTTTAAGGATTTTTTAAAATATAAATGTCTACATCTTTTATCTTTTTAAATATATTATTTTGATGTTTTCTCTAAATATACATTAATACATATTGATTACGGAAAATGAGTATTTTTTTTACGTATTTCAGAAGCAGAAAATGTTTGTAGAGCTTATAGTGAACACAAGTATAAAATTATAGTGATTGTCACTGCAAATACAGTAATTTGCACTTGTTCGTAGTGATTAGCACTGTTAGTAATCTGCAACTCAAATGTTTAAATGACTACATAGTTTTACATTATATGCCGAAATATAATACTATCAGGCATGGGCGTGCCAGCCAGGGGGATGAGGGGGACGCGTCCCCCCAGAAAATTTTCTAGGAGGGGGATTGTCCCCCTCAGAATATTGTATAGCAGGAATTCTTCCCCAAATATCTCGGCAAAAATGATGAAATATTGGAATGGGATCGTCGATTGTCAATTAATTGAATTGAAAGGAATTAGTTTCATTGAAGAAAATTCTGTAACAATTACCAGAGTATATAAATGAAGTACAGAAAGTAGCGACACTGTATTAGCTACGTCGAAAACTACCATAAAACGTGCACACATTCATTTGCAGCGAAAAGAAAATTTTGAAATATCTATATATTAAAATGCCACGTTTATATGTTTGTAGTCAAGAAAAGTTTATATGTTTGTGGCAAATTCTTTTAACAATGATATCTCGGAAACAAGCTCTGGAAAGATGCCATTCTCAGTGATCGATTGCAAATTTTGTGAAGATTGTTGAGTTATAATTGAATATTATTTTAAATGGATGTTATATCTTTATTACATTTTTTAGGAGTACGCGGAAGTATTGAAAATTTAGAAAGTAAAGCATCATATCTCAACGAGTTATACATCCCAACACCACACATTTGTATCCGAGATTAGTATATCTCTCCGGCATTTGTTTTATAGTTAAATGATAATGAAAAATGAAGCATAACTATTTCTCTAGTGTAAGGTGAATCTTTATTGTTTGGAGTGTTTGATCCAATGAACACCATATAGCCTATCACTCACGTTATAATTATTTGTGTGTGTGAGCTAGTATCTTTATGAAAATAGTAGATTCTAATTGAAAGTACGCAATTCTTAATGTGTCTTTTCATTTTGAACAGCTACCGTTTTGTGAAAGATACGTATACAACTTGGTTCCAAGGCAAAAATATTTCGAATTTGACTTAGTACTTATCAAAAATTTCATGCTCAGTTTAAAATATTTCTGCCTTGAGATTTTATCTTTAGTCTTCCAAGAAAGCGGTAGCTACAAGTATCTAAAAAGATTCCTCTTCCTCTACACTTATAGTATTACAAAAAAAAAAAAAAAAGAGAAAATGTGGAATGATTTTTTAAATTTAATATAGGCCTACCGACTCTTGCTGTATCGGCTTCTTGTAAAAATACCACCATTATTGTGCCAACCTGGACAATCGATTGAAGACTTACTACATTGTTTAGCTTCGGAAATATAACTCAAACCCTGCCTAAAAAGACCTTTTTCTTCATGTGCGGGTAAGGTAGGTCTCTTTGCGTGTTCTTTCTAATGTATTGTTGAACTTTCTCAACTGGGCTGTGCGCAAGTGCGCCATTGTTTTCGAAAGGACATATTTTGCAGCGTGTTTTCTCCAATAGTAACGTTATTGAGACAGCTGTGTTTATGTGTGTTACTGTGAATATAACATTAATATGAAGTATTTCATGTCCTGTTTCTGTTTAGTGTTGTTTTATTGTTTGAAATAGATCAGTTTCTCATAAGAAAAAGAAAAGAAGACAGCACGTGGGCTAAAGCAGTGCCATTGTTGAAGAAAAAAAGAGAAAAATTAATTCAAATGGTAGTTCAGCTGATGGATTACAACCTGAAACTGACAATGGAAATTCAAATCTTGAATCGATCACCATCACCATCAATGTCTATAGTAATCTCTCAATCTCCACGTCTAGCAAGTGGTTCAGATTTTCCCTACCCTTCGAACCTTTCAAAGCTCAATCCATGTCAATTTTGGATATTGTGACGTTAGAGCATTCCTCGGACTAGAAGCAGGCAAAGGCAAGGTTGAAATCCGGTTAAATAAAGACGATGAAATTTACATATAGATTTGTACTGAACCAAGGAGCCTAACCTCTCTTGTGTCTGTTAATGTGCTAGCTAGGACCAAGTGTTGCATACGCATTTGTGAGCACAGCACACATACAACACTTAGAGGGTTGACGGAAGTATTCACTTTCGAAGGGCAAACTTGCTTTTTGAATCTCATTCATCATTTTTTCATTACTTTTCACATTCATTTGGGCTTCGGCCCTAGGATACTTCATTGCGATGGCGGACTCTGGCAATACTAATGGACAATCGGTTCTCGGTCGACATACAGGACTACCAGCTTTTCTTTCTACAAATTCAAACACTTCGCGTGTTCAAACTACATCCACTGGAACTACCAGTCGCACTCGACACTTTTCCTGGGGAAGTCAATCAGTCGCGAGCACGTCTAAAGAGAGACATCCATCCACTGAGTCAGTCCAGTCTGCAAAGAGATTTCGCGGGGGATCACAATCTTCTAACGTCCAACCTATGGACACTGGATCGCCACCGTCAGAATCGTTATCCGAACCTCTCAATATGACTCCAGATCCCGTTTACAATTTTCTCCTAACTGACTTTGACCCGAAGTACACACATCCAAAGATGATCTTTCTCCAGATCATTAAATACGTTCCACGTGCGAATGTAGAACAAATAGTCCAAACTAGAAATGGATACATTATAAAATCAAAAGATCCAAATTTTGGAACCTATTTACGCAACAAGGCATCTTATGAAATCTTCGGGAAAAACGCAAAATTAACAAAAAAGTCTGATTCTAGGCCTAAACAACCACCACCACCCAAGAAATTGCCAATGTTGCCTGTTGTTATTCGTGGTGTTCTTCCAGAGTTTACGGACGACGAAGTACGCGAAGAGCTTCTTCAAGAGGGCATTAACATTGACAAAATGCATACGCATTAAAAACAATAATGGGCCAACATATATGATTCGTGTTTTGTCCCAAAACCAACAGGCCATCGATCATCTTCTGGCACACGGTGCACCTATTTATAAGAAAACTCATAGGGTAGAGCCTTCAAAAACTCCTGGGCCAATGCCTCTTCGGTGCGAGAGATGTCAGACCTACAACTCGCATTTCACAAACAACTGTCCAAATCAACCGCGATGCGGATATTGTGGAAACCAACATGAAACCAGGTTGTGCCAAAATCAACAACAACCTCCAAAATGTTCCACATGTGGTGAAATGCACCCCACATACAGCTATCGCTGCAAGGCAAAGCCCCCGGCAGAACCCACTCGTCCGGAGTTTACTGCACCCATTCGAAGTCCTGATAAAACTACACCTCCAGCTCAATCTATTCTGCATCCACTCAGTATCGAAGATTTTCTACGTTACTTCACTATAGTGCTTCAGAACGTGCTGCCATTTCAACGCGATCATATACTTCGTACCATAACTGCCACTGCAAAATCTTTCTTTAACATCAATATCCATGGTACATATTCAAGACAGTATGCTCACTTTCAAATTGCGCCTCTTGAAACCGTCGTTTAAAGCCATGTCTCTTCTGATTCTAATTATGAATTTGTTGTTTATTAATATTCGATCTTTCCAGCAACACAAACTTCTGTTAGAACATCTTTTACTGGAAGAACAAATTGATATTTTTGCTCTGAATGAAACTGCACTCAAACCTAATGTCACAGCTCGCATCAAGGGTTATCACCTTCACCGACATGATTACATGAAACCAGCCGCCAGAGCTCAAGGTGGAGTTGCAGTAGGTTTTTCACCAAAATTACCATTCCGACAATATCATCCACAGGCTTTTGGCAATCATCCAGAACATCTTCTGTTGTCCGTTTGCTATCCATCCATTGTTATCAACGTTGCTACAATCTATATCCGGCCGAGACACCAAATACCATTTGATTTTTTCAATTACATTGCCCAGAATTTTCGGAATATCATCATTATGACTGATATCAATATTCACAGTCGCAACGACCGAGAAAGACAGCAATTTATCGACTACGTAACGCAACAACTACATTTACATATCCATGACTTACCTAGTCATACCAGACCAAGCAGTCAAACAACGCCAGATGTTGTAATTACGTTACTTAATCTGGTCGGCGATTGTAATATCCAGGTACTTGACACAATAGGCAGCGACCACTGCCCAGTAAAACTAACGATCAATAAAGGCCGTTACTGCAACAACACTCCGGTGTTCCATACCGTGAAACGTTACGATAAAGCAGATTGGAATACGTATAGGACAACCATTGAAAAAGATATTACTGATCTTGCAGCACCAACTACTGAATCTGAATTGTATAACACTATCTCACGACTCAGATACCTTAACCTCTAATGCTGAAGCATCTATTCCTATGGACAAAATCTGTCCTTCTAAACCAAAGTTACCGCCTCACTATCTGGCCATTGTAAACGTGCACGGCAGCACATTCGTGAATACTATCGTACTGGAAACGAGGCACATCTTCATTGCTATAGACAATTTTCAACGAGCAGTGAAAAATCTCATTGCATTATCTCATTGCATATAAACGGAGACATTGGATTAGTGCTTGCAATAAGTTGAGAGACGAAGCACATCCTACCCGCTACTGGAAGAAATTCCATCAATTAACGGGAAAGAATACTGTTACATCATATCCGCTCCATCTCAATAGTGTTCCACTACTTTCAGACACAGACAAAGCAAATGCTTTTGCAGATCAACTACAAGCAGTATTCACTCCAACTGAGTCTCCATGCCAGAGCGAACGTGTTGATATTTCCAGTGTACCTGCTCTACAACCCTCTGTAACACATCAAATCGACTTAAATCATCCTCTTACCAGACCAATTACTGCTCCCGAATTACATTGCGCTCTCCGAGGAAAACGAAACACAGCTCCAGGAATAGATGGCATCTCTTATAGGATGTTAAAAGAATCCCCGCCTCTCTTTATTTCTTTATTAATTTCTATTTATAATTTCATTCTCAGCACTGGATATTATCCGTTACATTGGAAAGTCTCAAAAGTCTGCATGTTTCATAAACCGCACAAGCCCATTCATGATGTTATTTCTTACAGGCCCATTCAGTTAACTTCTGTCTTCAGTAAGCTATTTGAAAAGATTCTTGTCAACAGACTACATATTCATCTTAAAGAACATGATCTGTTACAACACATCAAGCAGGTTTTAGGCCTGCCTTTTCTATTAGCGATCAACTGCTACGTCTCACGACAGTTCTCACCAATCAATACAATAAAGCCTTTCCATCATGTTTAGTCCTTATGGACCTAGAAAAAGCTTTTGATAAAGTATGGCACTATGGCTTGCTGCGGAAACTACAATCACTCCGTTTACCAACTTGCTACATTCGTCTCATTTACTCTTTTTTAAGTAATCGAATAGCGTATGTTTCAATAGGAAATGTCCTATCTAGACCTATTTTTCCGCACACAGGCGTACCTCAGGGATCTACACTTAGTCCATTATTATATATCTTATATGCCTCAGATATGCCTCAACCACCGCCTAATGTCTATGTTTTCCAATATGCTGACGACACAGCATTCTTATCGCTTGGGAAAACTATATATCAGATCAGTAGAAGCCTACAACTGGCACTCGATAATTTTCTCATCTGGTGCAGGAAGTGGAAATTAACTGTCAATTCAGAGAAAACGCAAGCTCTTGTATTTCTTCCACCTAAGCGTAGAACTAAAGTACGCCGAAATCCTACTAATCTTACTATATCAGTTGACGGGCATTTTCTTCGACCAAGCGCCTCTGCTACGTATCTGGGTGTGGTATTCGATACCAAACTCACCTGGAAACCTCACTTTCAAAAACTGGCGCAAAAAGCATCTACTAGATTAAATCTTCTACGCCGCCTTACGGGCACAACTTGGGGACTAAGTGCGGATGTCTTACTAAAGACATACAAAGTTTTTCTCCGGCCTCTTCTGACTTTTGGTCACATTGCCTGGTGTCACGCTTCACCTAAACTCTACGAGAAGTTAGCAGTTATGGAACGCCATGTTATTCGCCTGGCATATCGGATTCGCTTGCCATATCCAAATTACATGACCTACGAACACATCGACTTTCCAGCCATTTTCGACCATCTTGCCACACTCCGGACAAGATACATTCATGTCACGCATTACAAATGCTCATCCACTCTATCTGGAAACCTTTAAGACTTGATGCTCTTACGGATGCTCCGTATCGATACCAGCACTCACCGCTCACCATACTCACCACGCTATATGTTAAGACAACAAATTTGGGCGCCGCAGAGAGAGCAATATTTGATATTTACGTCATCAGAGATCATATACCTCATATTTTTTCATTTTAGCACATGTTTCTCACTCATCACTAACATTGGGCTATCATCACGTCTTACATCAGTCTCGAGTCGCCCCGAGACAGAAGATCTAACGCTCACGTGTCTCAACTAATGTTCCCCAATGTGTTTGTGATGTCAATTGCACTTCATATCATTATCATACCTGCTTATATATATATCATATACCTATTTACATTTATCCTTTAACTATATTTGTATATTTGCACCATTAGTATGATATCTTGCACCACATTGTATTGTTTTGATTTTCAAGACTAATTTTACGTCGTTTTTTCTTTTCTCAATCTATTGTTATTTTGCATTGCACTTAGACCATCTATTGTACCTGTACTAGCACCATCAACATGTATGAAAACCTATGCCAAAGAGAGGGCGTAACCCTCTAATGGCTGGGGTTAGTTTGTTTGATATGAAACCAAGTATACTGAAATAAACAAAATAGATAATTAAAGAAATCTCCCAAACCTAATCCCTTACCTAAAAAAAAAAAACATAGATATTCGCCCCTAGGCAGAAGATGAATGCATTCGTCTTCCTAACATCTCCCTTGTGTTGTCCTGTGCTTGCACCTCATCTCATCTTTCACGCTCATCCTTTTCTCACGATTTAACAATATCATTGAAGCTTACGTACGTCCTTTCTCTGCCACTATATCCATTTGTCACCCATGATCTATACCTGCATCTCCATACAGATATCTTAATATTTTCCATTTTCTATTATTATGTATATGTATATTTGTTCCTATCATTCATTTTTTGTCATTTTGTACTATGTAATTTCTGTGTGTTTGTTAAGTTATATATATGTGTAGTATTTCCTCCTCACATCCTAATGATTATGATCGCAAAGATCATAATGGCTTACAAAATGATATAATAAAGTTAATAAAGTAAATAAATAAATAAATTACCTTCACTTAGACCAGCCATCCTTAACCAAATCCTACTTTTCCGTCAAATCCTCTCCTGAAAGAGGGTGTAGCCCTCTCAGAGGTAGCTAGCCTCGTGCTAGCATTAAAAAAATACATATAGATATAGTAAAAGGATCCGGGTTTGGTTCAATGAGTTCAGAAAAACATATACGGAAACGTTATATTCTTTATATCCTAATTACATTGGCGACTTTTTTTCGGGCAAAATTGTGCCCGCATGGCATACTGGAAAATATTGCTGGAGAACTCTAAGCTGGAAAGCAATGTTGGATCCAGCAACAATTTATCCTGGTTTTACTGTAAATTATGCTATTAATTTGACGAAAATTAATGGTCCAGCAATCAAATTCCAGCACAACTTTTCTTTTCATTTGGAGCGGAGGGGATACAAGTTCGGATACCATGTTGAACTCTAGGTTCCGTCTCCTTAGAATGTTATGAACATTCATCCCATGGAAAGCAATGGCAAACCACCATGGATTCACCTTGCCAAGGGACTTTTAGGTCAAATACCTGCCTTCGGACAAAATATCACATTATCATTCATTAACAGTCATAGAATAACACATTGCAAAATTCGACCCAGAAAAATTGCGAGACTGCTAGACCATGCGAGAAGGTATCGCGCGAGACGCGAGATGAGACTCAAAATTTTATGCGAGACGCGAGACGAGACTTCACATTTGCGAGACGAGACGAGACGCGAGACGAGACTAACATTTGAGGCTGCGAGACGAGACGAGACTTTTCCATTTCTCGTCTCGTCTCGTCTCGCGTGCATCCCTAGTCTCTACATTTGCACTCCCAGAAAATAATGATGATCTGACATTGTTGAAGTTATTTTAATCACGAGTATGTACGTCTGTTTCTTGTTCGTATATGGCGGCACCTGATGTTTCTTCTGTTTTATTCACAGACAGGCTAGGCTCTCTGCTAGAGAATGTTGAACATTTGGATTAATTCCTTTCCCAAATGAGTCTGGGTTACTGCTGTGTGAAGATGATTTTAAATGTTTCCACAAACAATATAGGGCTGACATTTCCACACTACGCTTCTTTTCCGAGTCCTTCTCCACTTTAGTGCTTTCCAACTATTGCAATACAGCATCTCCTACAATTTCTGGAAACTGTTCAGCTGTTAAGACAATAGTTTCGTTTGTTTCCGCACAAGAATGTTGAACAAAGGTTGGTGAGGACGTAGATGTGTTCCCAATGCATTTACTACAGTCCGTGCTATTATAGTCAAAAGAAAACTAGCCGAAATAAGGAAAGACATTCTTAATAGTTGATGGGAAAATATATTTATCCACTACTTGTTTAAGAAGAGGGGCAAAATTCAGCTTATTCAAATTTCATCGGGATGGTTATGCCTCCAATTCCGAACCCCTTTTCTCCACCCCTTCTTTATTGGTCGAAACGCTATAGCATTTCCTTTTAAAGTATTCGAGTTGCATTTGGATACAAAGCAATTTATAACTCATAGCACAGTTGAATCAACTGGTTCCTTATGTGGATCGTATGTCCCTCAACAAAATAAATGATTGGAAATTTAACATTTCGTTCTTTGTACAACATATTAGCAACGTATTCGTAGAATACCTCACCTTTCCTCCAACCCTTGTTCCTAGGTCCAACACCCCATCCCTTTGGAACCAGGGTTGAAAACAAACATGTTTTTTTTAAAAAAAAAACCAAAAAAAACGTTTTTTATGTTTAAAACATGTTTTTTGTTTAAAACGTTTTAAACGTTTAAAACAAAGTACTTTGTTTTAAACACAAAAAAGAATTTTTTTAAATGTTTTTGCTTAAAACAATAATCTAAATACGCATATATATTAAATTTTTACACTCTTAGGTATTGCTTGCCATCTAGATCAAATTTCGGGAACTTCCCTAATCTCGATCCACCCAAATGTTCAATTCCGGAGAAAGAAATCGGGAATTTCCCGATCTCCATTCACGGAATGTGTAGTTTAGTTTCTTTGTGTTACGTTCTACTGGTCGTTTTTATTCTTAATCTTTAAACGCCCATTGACGCAACTGCTGTGTCAGGGCTTTAAACCTCAATGGCTCAGTCTTAAACCTCAAATTAAGGCTGGGAGATGGTTTTGGTACCAATTTATTCCTAAAGGATGCAGCTTTGCTGGTGTGCACTTTATGTATAAGGGAGGAGGGTAAATATCGCGTTTTTTTCAACAGTTTTTTTGGGGGCCATTCCCCCTCTTGGGGGATAGATTCATAAAAATTGTTCGTGAAGCAATGAAGTAGGCCACTACATGGCAATATCGTGTATTTGTACTTCTTGCTTATATGGGGTAGCAGAGAGAGGGCAAAGTTAGCCAATTTTTGGACTTTCAGTTTTTTGACGTAAATTACATTTATTTTTACAACAAACATCAATAGCTCAGCCTCTAATTTAGCTAGAAAGATGATTTGGTACCAAAGTATTTTTGAGGGATGAAGCTTGCCGTCAGTTGAATTTTATGTATATAGGGGGTACGTATGTACGGCCGAGAAAGGGAGGATGAAGTTAGTTTTTTAATTTTTCATCATTTTTTTCATCAGGTTTTCGCGGGTTTCCTCCCCCCTTTGTGGTATATCCATAAAAATTGGTATGTGAATCAATGAGGTAGTCCCCTACATGATAGTAACCTGTATATGTACTTGTTGTTTATAGAGGAAGAGGGGGTCAAATTTGGTTAATTTTCATTTATTTTCGGGACGGTCCCATATAACACAAGATATATATTTCACTGAAGTGGTCTAGAAGCATAATTCTTGTTCGTATACATGATGTGTACAGCAAAAATGATTTGCATATGGACGTGGTACTATAGTGGGGGAGGGGAGAGAATGTCTAATTCAATGAATGTTTTCTGCGCATATTTTTTTTTTAAATACGGTATTTCCTACATAAAACGAATTCATTACGCAATGGCAGCGATGGCTACTATTTGTTATATTATTGTCACAAGTATGTGGCCTACACATTAGCATCATTTTGTCAGCGTATGGTGACTGCAAGGGTTGCCAGGGCCCCGCAAAGTCAATATTTTCATATTGTTAATGTTTTTTATGTCTGTTCTTTTTCTACGAATACGGCGGGAATTTAACGAATATTAACTCATTGGAATTTGTGGTCTATAAGCTTTCCAATGGTGTATAACTCATGACTGTGATAATTAGGGGGTCAGCAGAGTCCCGAACGTGAGAGTCTACCATTTTGTTAAAATCCCTGGCGGGCATCTAGAGTTAATTGTGTTGTTATGCCGTAGACATTAATCATTATTAGCTACCCATGTTGCAGATAGAGATGTATCTGTTTAGTTAAAATATATCATTTGCTCCTTGTAGGCTAGTCACTGCTCTTTTCTATGAGTTGTATTGTATTTGTCAGAGCATTTCTTCTAGCTTATGATGTGAGAACTCTTCATTATTATGGAAATGATAGTGATCAAAAAATACCCAAGTTTTGAATTTGTGAATTTTGATCTTAGAACAGTGTATAGTGTGTTTAACCTTCGTTATTCTTGGAAATTAAGAAATATTGAAATACTTCATTTGAATTTCTGTTTTTTTAGTTATACGCACATTGATGTGCAGAATTTCGTTCAGTAATTGCTACTATAATAAGAATATAACTCTGCTTGTAATTTACTCCATGCACAAATCCTGCGGAGGATGGGTTGTTTGTTATAAAATTAAATTAACTTACTCAATCTGATATTTTAGTTGTTTTAAACATGTTCAACCACCATCGAAAAAAACACGTTTAAAACAATTTCTTTAAAACGTTTAAAACAAACTGAATAAAACAACAGCCCTCGTTTAAAACATGTTTTAAACACTTGTTTTAAACATTTTGTTTTAAACATATCAACCCTGTTTGGAACAGACTTTGCCACATCTTTTATAATACGGGCATAAGGGTACATGATCATTGGTGGAGTTGTATCACCGTTAGCGTTAAATGTAAACATTACTGTTATTGAATCTTTAGCATTAACTTCATACACATTTTGACACTCTTTTCAGCTAGAACACTCTTTGTGTCCTTTAAACTTATAAAGGTTCTTCTTTTTGCAAAATTGGAGTAGGACCGAAGTCATCTCTGCAACTAGGATTTTAACGGAATTACAGTGTAGATCTTGTTACACCGTAAATCTTTGAGGTTGTTTTGATTCCCATACCTTCTGAAACTGCTTGGATAGCATCTTCAATCCTTTGCTTATAATATTGAAGAGTTCGAATTCCTTTACATATTGCAATATTGGGCTAGGATTCTAATCAACAGAAATTACTCCAGTACAATATATAAAAGTTAACATTACCACAACGTGCCGCCATAAATATAAATTGAATCGATGAGTTCAAAGACCCGTCATCTCCACTTTTTGACATAATTAAGATTTTGCACGTTCCAGCTCAACTGATGTGGGAACACAATTTAGACTGAAAACAAGTCATCTCCTCGCACTGGTTGTAGGAAACATTGAGCATTGAAATCCTTATTTAGTTAGAAAACATGCCATATCCTGGAAAGACTCTTTTCGATGGGGATGACAGGCTTTCACACTCAATTATTCAATTGAAAAAACAACGAAAACGGACAGTGGTTTTGCATCAATAGGCAAAGCGCCACTTCTCAGAATTCCTGTTTTATGGCGCACTTTATTTGGGAATTCATGTAAATAAAAATCACTACCAATCCGTAGCAGCGTGTGCCAGAAATATTTCTAAAGACTAAGCACCACCTTACTTATATGCAATTCACTTTATAAACTTTAGAATTTATTATCTCAGAATGAGATTTTTGTGCTTGGTCTAGTGTTGTATTAATATGCCATAGCTTCTGATTCAAGTGATTGAAGCTAAGAGTTCAAGCGATCAGCTTTTTTTCAATTTGATTATTTCTGAATTACAGTGATTGGCAACACAACATACAGTAATTGGCAGGGGTGCCATTAACTAGAAAGAGTTAACATAGGAACATGAGAATTTAGTACATTGGTAGTTTCCCTAATTGAAATCTTTTAAAAGCCTTATATCATAATTTTATACAAAATATTAATTTCATAGTTATTGGCAGGGGTATGCCAATTACTATTTAAACACATACTTCTTCATACAGTGATTGGCACCCCCATTTTTCCAACAATGGAGAGGTGGATTGCAAGTTTGCTTGGAGGGAAAACACATTTTGATAGTTCCTGATCTGAAATGCCAATAAACCAAATCGTAAGTAACATTTAATAACTCGGAACGATGGTAAATTTTCTTTAAACATCCTTAACAAATTTATAAGAAATAAGACCACGTTTAAGTTTAGGAAGATATATTCACCTATTCGATAAACCACTTCAATCTAATACCAAAATAGCAGGAAAGAAATTTTACAGAATAAAGAAGCAAAGACTAATGCTGCCATAAGTTAGTGAATACGTTGAAAAAAACTTATTTGTTTTCTTATTATTCGAACATTAACTTTAAAAGTGCCAATTACTATCTGGTTGCCAATCACTGTATCGTTTACCTTACCAAGTAAATTGCTGTTATGCTTTTTATGCTTTTGGGCTGCCCTAATAATGAATAAATCTTTTCACAAGAATACTATGTTTGCTCAAATTGATCGTCATACACAATTGTATTATTATCCATAGAAACATGTATTTCGATGTTGAACTAAGAAGTTTTGTTATATATGCAGAATGGTGATAAAGCTAATTCTGGTTGATTAGAATTGTTACATCACTTTATATTTATGATCAGCTATACGTGGATAGCAATACTGTTTATATTTATGTCCATGACAGAGCATACAGAATGACATTTCTGGTGCGAAGCGATCCCCTCTGAATGATTCTTCAGTTGGGTGAATAAATCAAAGTCTCACGAGCTCATATCTGGGTAGTACGATGAATTTTCAAGAATCTCCCATCTCCATTGTTGGAGCTAATCGCTCCAAGAGCAGCATTATGACAATGGTGGTTCTCATGCAGTACAATGGGCGGACATGTTTGCAACTGCTACCATTTTATCCGCAAAGCAATACGACAATTATTTTCTAGGAACATTCAGTGGAACGCAGTATTCATTGCCTGGCTTGGAGGAATAACATGATGGAGGGACACCTTACACATCATATGCCACTAACAGTATCACTTTCAGATACTCGAATTATTGGTGCACTTTTGTGAGCCAAGGGATGATGGATGGAATACATTGGACTGTTGTTTTAATTCTGGCGGGTATGTTCTCGCACAGGTTTCATCATGATGATGATTTGGTCATGAAATTCTTGTCCGCATTATAACACCTCAATGGTCCCTTACAAGAATGTAGCTTGTCCGAATAACATTCCATTGTATTTCTGAAAAAGACTTTGAATTTCGGCCCAAATTCAAAAGTAGAGTTTCGAGGTGATCCAATTCAACCAAGACTTCACAGCTGTGTTTTTTGAGTTTAGATAATGACTCTGCCTTTCTATTGTACGTGAAAGAATACCTACGGCTTCGCGTGTTCATATCCAATCTGACAACATTTTTGTCAGTACTTTCTTTCCAACCCTCGTACATTCTAGGATTACATTCACGCTATTTAAAATTGTTCTCTGATAGTTGCAAATTCGTTTGGATGATATTAAAAACAAACATTATCCAAGTAATGTATTCAGTAGCGTAACTATAGAATTTTTCTCAGGGGGGGGGGCAATGAAGGGCCCAAGAAAATTTTGAGGGGGCCATTTCCAATGAATGATTATATATATATATATATATATATATATATATATATATATATATATATATATATATATATATACAGGGTGGGCCATTTTAATTAATCCACGGAAATATCTAAAAAATGATAAAACATAGAAGAAATGTTTGAAGTACACGTTATATATTGCTAAGGGGGTAAACCATTTCCGCCAAAGGTACCCCTCCCCACCCCCCGGAAATGGGGGTAACGGGGGTTAACTTTGAAATGTCAAATGGGAACATGGGTCGAGTAATACCTCGTTCGAAATGTCTTGGAAAACTAAGTAACGCTGTACCAAAATTTGTTTCATATGGAGCACCAGTTTCAAAATGGCCGCCATGATATAGTTCGGAAACTCCAGTATCCGTAGTATGAAAACCATGGGAGGTAGATGAATGGAACAAAATTGAAATACGTAAATATCATAGGGCATATCGAATGATGTGACCCCTGCGATCCCAGCGTCTTTCCTGAAGGGATCTTGTGAGCTAACTTCAAAATTTCAATGTCCGACCGGACAACGGTTCGGGCGTACGCTTGACCTACCCAATGCTGTTTGGAAGGCAGACTTCAGAGATAGGGAATTAGTGCACTCAGTTAATGCGGATTGCCACAGTCAAGGGCGCCCATAAGGGGGGCAAGGGGGGCTCTCGCCCCCCTAGAGGAAATTGTGCTTCGGAATATCGAAAACTCAATAGAATTTTTAGAATAGCTACAGCAAAATTTGAAACTATATTTGAAATGTCGCTTTTTCTTGCCTCCCGTGGAAACCACAACATGGACGCCCTTGGCCACAGTTACATTTTGATTAACTATTAGCACTCATGTCATATTGTGAGCTTGAGGGACGAAACAGTGTGTACGTATATCCCCGAAATGCTTTCCGAATAACCAGCACGCATTGCATAAAAGTTTTTGTGGCGACGGAGATTAGCAAATTCACACGTTTGTAAGTTCCAGCAACAGCATTATTCGACAACTTCTTCCGTATAACGTTCCTTCTGTTTTCGCATCAAATCATACTTAGCCATACAGATATGCGTTACCATTCAAATAAAATTTCACCTTTTTATAGTCACTACAGCGTCATCCTTACAAACAAATGTTTCAACCATACCATACCTATTTGTAAGATAGCCTTAATTTGCGAATTAAAGTAGAGTTCTCATTTGAACTTTCACTGTTACTTTCCACCCCGCTCACATACAGAGCACAGGAAAAGATTATTTTGCAGGACTTGGATATCTCTCTATACATTATGGAAATTTTACTCTAACACTTTTATCTCTGTTGTATCATTGTCGAGCCTTGGAACGCCTCCGTGGTTTTCCTATTTAATTTTCGTTATTTTCATTTATCTCTACCCGTATTCATACTATGGGCACTACACGTTTTCTTAGACACATTCACCATGTCTTGGCGATCATTTTGAAAACGGTGTCTCATGTCGAAAATATTCTTACAGAAGCTGTTTGATATTCATTTGTCTATGTAACATGATGTTACTCGCTTCAAGTTGCTATTTGAAATTTTCAAGTTGGCCCCGGATACCTTTCAGTGGAGTCACCCCGACAACACCTCTCGATGTGCCTTACGTCAGTTACCTACTCCAGTTTTTCTTCTGTTGATTTATCTCCAATCGCTTTCATACTACAGATACTAAACCTTTTCTCTGACACTGATACTATGTTTCGGCGGCCTTTTGAGAACACTGCCATTTCACCTCAATCGTTTTCTCCTGCAAGATTTATCGAACGAGGTACCACTCGACTCATGTTACTATTTGAAATCTTGAAGTTAGCCCCCAAGACCCCTTCAGGGAGGCCACTGGGATCACAGGGACCACACTATTCGATATGCCCTATGATATTTACGTATTTCAATTTTGTTCCATTCATTGACCTCCCATGGTTTTTATACTACGGCTACTGGAGTTTCCGAACTATATCATGGCGGCCATTTTGAAACTGGTGCTCCATAAGAAACAAATTTTGGTACAGCGTTACTTAGTTTTCCAAGACCTTTCGAACGAGGTATTACTCGACCCATGTTCCCATTTGACATTTCAAAGTTACCCCCCGTTACCCCCATTTCCGGGGGGTGGGGAGGGGTACTTTTGGCGGAAATGGTTTTCCCCCTTAGCAATATATAACGTTTACTTCAAACATTTCTTCTATGTTTTATCATTTTTTAGATATTTCCGTGGATTAATTAAAATGGCCCACCCTGTATATATATGTGTGTGTGTGTGTGTGTGTGTGTGTGTGCGTGCGTGCGTGTGTGTGTGTGTGTGTGTTTTCAAGGTGAATGTTTTCATCTTTGTTGTTAATGATTTTACTCTTTTACGGTGAAAGTGTAAGAATTTACTACATCAAACAACTAGGATGCATTAATACAATTGATTTCCAATATAAGTAAGTAGTAATTTAATCGCTGCATTTAAAATATGTGTGGCTGGTAGAAATATACTTTTACAGGTCAAGAAAATAACTTAGAGGTTCATGCCTCGACTTAAAAGAGGATCTTTCTATTCTTGTGGGCAGCAGCAAACTTATCAACAACTTCTTCAGGATCTAACGATTTAGCAATTTTCTTCAATATATAGTAATCCTAAGTTTTTCAACCAATCATCAGTCATTGAATTGCCTATATATCTTTAATCTTTTCAAACATGAGAATGGTCTTTCACATGTAGCACTAGAAACTTATATAGAGATTATATGTAACTTGTTGGTTTCTAGGAATGCGTTTCTGTAGACGCAAAGATGAACGAAATTCACCAAGGAATCAACTTTAGTTTTCTCTCGTCTTCATACTACTTAATTGTGTTTGGGAGGATTTTGAGTTTACATTTAAATATTTCCAGATCACTTTCATAATACTGGACCATATGCTCCACAATTTTGTAATTTAGAAAGTTTTCACCTTTTCGATGTAGAGTGGTGATTGATCTAATAATTTTGCTACATGATCCAAAGCGTTTTTCCGTCTCAGTGATTGCTTTATCAATAGTAGGCAGAAAAATGTCTCTTAATATATTATCTTTAGAAAATTCGTTTTTTGCCTCCAATGGAGGAAGAGATTAATCCAAAAATGAATTTGTGATATTTCGATGGGGAATGTCTAATTCATTTCCACAATTAACCCCTATAGCAGGGGCATCATTTTGGGAGGGCAGGAGGGGGCAATTGCCCCCCCAAGAGTTTGAGGAATACATATACTTTAATCGATTGTCTACTAATATACTAGTACAAAACGTAAAAGTGTTATGTTGGTGGTGCTCTTGCCCCCCCTCAAGCGAAGTGTGAAATGACGCCCCTGCCCTATAGCCTATCTGTTTCCGGCTCTAGAATTTCAGGACCATTTTCTATGCATATCGACAAATATGCTTGACAAATTTGTTCGAAGGCTGTTCGTTGAGAGTCATATTCTCCAGACCACATTTTCGACAGCGTTTGAACTAGTGAATCTACAAGAATCAAACCTTCCGACATGTCTGCATCTACTTGAAATAAGGCGAAACTCAAAGTTACAGCATGGCAGCAGTAATATTAAATTTTACCCGAAAACATTCCATCTCGTATAGATGACATTTATTTCCCGGGTGGAATGATGGAAGTAAATATCACAAGTTCCAGATTTGGTTTAATACCGCATAATAATATAAATAGTTGTTTGGTAGATAAACTGTATTATTAATAGTAATAATAAGGTAAAATGTGATGTACGAGGACAAAAGTGCTTACGAGACAAACGTCGCACAGAAACAGGAACTGAACTCTGACAGGACAGTGATTTGCCGTTCCACCTCACTTTAAATTATAAGCCTTGCTCTTGAAGCTAAGTTTCACTCTAAAGTAAACTACCAATAATTATCATGTATTCTTAATATTTCAGAAAAATGTCAAAATTTCACGCTCTAAAAAATGGTAGCCTAATTAGTGACGAAACTAGACATTTGGTGCCCAGGGCAAATTTTGCGATTAGTACCCGTTTCATCTACATCCACACCAATAAACACACATATTAGTTTGCTGGCGCCCGGGCAACTCCCCCAGTTCCAGTATCTTGTTTTGATCTGGCGGTAGTTCAATTACTGTTTGTTACTTTTACCCTTGAGCTCTAAAACTGAGTAATGAATGTGCCTTTACGTTATTAAAATGATGAAGTGAGCACTCTTTGAAGCAAAAAGAGAAAATATGTTTTTCTTTCCCTAATATCAAACAGTGTTAGAACAGACATTTAAATCGGGACTCCTTACAGCAAAAGAAGTATACGTGGTCTTTTTCTTTCTTTCGTTTGTTTACTTTCACTACTTTTTAGAATTTGACGTGAATTCAAATACACAAACACTTCACACCCGCACCGAATGACCAAAGCTCAGGGGTAGAACATCAGCTTCAGATTCGGAAGATGGTGTGATTAATCCCTCGTGGATAAATATTTCAACAGAGGAGAATACCAAGATTCTTCCTCGGTGGCTCTATTGACTAATTTCTCTTATTTCTTTCCTCTGAGTCTCGGATATTTCAAAGCCTTAAAATAAATTCAAATGTAGTTGAAATAACCCTACTATCCTGTAGTCGATGCTAAATTAATATTGTAAGTTTTGAGGTTAGATTTGAAGGAGGGGCATTAATTAGTATATCCTGTTGAAAATCCATGTCACCACTGATTTACTGTTCTGCATAATTCCTACAATGTAATTTTCTCAGAAATGCTTAATGCTTAATTTTGTCAGAAATGCATATTTTGACGCAGAATTAATATAAACCTGTGATAAAAATTGGTATTCACTGACTGAACTTACTGAATGGAATATCTGTAGACCAGTCCCACAAACATCAGATAACAGGATGATACAACCTGGTCATGGGAGTAACTACACTTTTACGCAAAAAGCATTACTGCCGCGACCAAGTTGTATCATCTCGGTATCTTACCTGATGGTTAGTAATCAGGAGATTGTAGCACTGGCTCTGTGATAAATTTCGGAATTTCTCTAGTAGTAGCAGTTTTGGTATTAAGCTACAGTTAAAATAGTTTAAAAGAAAATACTTCTGAAGGATTTATTTATAAAGAATCACTGATTTTTGTTAGCCTTATTTCCCCAGGCTTTAGTGAATAGAATAGGTCCACCAAGCGCTGACTCCGTTTTCCTTGGAGATCGCTAGTATCGCTTGTTAACATCGCAGCAGAAGGTTTTTACTTAGTTGCCACGGCCAAGAGCGTTAGGAAATTAGACGTACTCTAGAGACAAGACTAGAAGGTAGACGAGAAGGAGAACCAGTGCCAGTAGCAAATAGTAGGTGTTGATAGTATTCAGTATCTTAATTTTCTCGAACTATTGGGATACGAACAGCAGAGAGAATGACAGAAATAATAAGAACTTCTGCTCTCTTCTTTTACTGTATATTAAACAAGACCTCTCGATATTATATGATGATAATAATAATAATAATAATAATAATAATAATAATAATAATAATAATAATAATAATAATAATAATAATAAATTATTTAATGGATGCTATGCATTTGTTCTATGTCGCCATAATCGATGGAAATTAATTACTTCGTGTACGAAGACTTCTTTCGTCCAACACGAGTGTAAAGTTTTACTGCAGTGCACTATTTGTAAGGAAGCATCTCTTATTTTAGTATGACATTCAACATTGAAGCAAATCAGAATGCAGACTGATTTTGCTTTTTTTTTTCGAAAACAAAGAAGACAACCAGATAAGGGACAGAGGTTAAAAGGAACGTTCAGATGCTGAGGTCAATGCATGCATCTTACAGATTTAAATAAATTAGATCTTGCTGTACTCCAAACAAAAAGGAGCCTGAAGATTTTTGCTCGGAACGCAGACTATTGCAACATACGATATTCTGCAGTTGGCAACTTTGTTGTCGAGATATGTTTCGGTAGTAGTTTAACTTGCGGCCACTATTAATTCACCGTTTGTCGACCTATAGCAGTATCACTCTGTGTGTAAGGGCCGCTAGGGGGGCCAAGATTTTGAGCAAGGGGGTCTGGCTTCCCAGGCCCACCCTTGGCTCCGACACTGAATGTATTTATTCATTTTTAAGTCATTATATTCAGTACCTCATTTTTTTAAATTCAACGTTCTGTAAAATTCTCCATTTTGAATACCATTTTCATATCAGCAAAACCAATATTGTTCAAGGTGACAAAAAATGTGACACAGTCGCCCAGTAAGTATTGTACACTGCCCCTACTAGTAGCAATAAAACGAAGTTTGAGCTGTAGCATGGATTTTTAGGTGCATTTCTAAGTTAATTTATCCATATTCAGAAACTTAACTGTCTTGTAATGGAAGACCAAAGTGGTTAGTCCATTTTTGCGTTGTTACCATTAATTTAATTAATTTAATGTTCTGACTTAAACAATTGAATGCAATTCATGAATTTTCAGTCAATGATGGTGATGATGGTAATATCAATTATAATTAAACAAATATGTTTACCTACCTTTAATCTGACTAGAGTATCGCTGTACGTGGTAACTTCAAATAGTATGTCTTGAATATCGTCTCCGTATAAACTAGGACCAAGTTTTGTTAATGGAATTCTGAAGCCAAAATCAGTGTTTTCCACATCTCCGCTCACTGTGTATCCGTATTCGGTGATGGGAGGGAGAGAACATGTGCTCGTAGCGGGGTCCCACACGCATCCTTCAAGACATGCATTCTCGCTAATGTTTCCATCACCGTCACGAACTACAAAATAAATAAATTGCATTAAATATTCAACCACTAGCCAACTTTTTTCAAAACAATATGTTTCGTGAAATATACAGATTACTCAAGAAGATACATACTTAAAGCAGGTTTATTTTTAAAAAATGTAGGTAGTACAACTCTGAAAGTTTTCACGTTTACTTGAGAAGACCTAAAGTTCATCTGCATATACCTAAAAATGGTAAATACATCCTCCATCACTGGCATGAACAACACCACAGCGGTACTCAAATTGTCCCAAACTCGGGCAAGTATCTAAGTAGTAGTAATTCGATTTTTCAGTTCCTCCCTATCTTTTGGTAATGTTAGTACATAAGTATTGTCCTTAATATACGTAACCCACAAAAAGAAGTCACAAATACCCATGAGGTCACCTGAAAAACCCGATGTCTTTAAATGGTTGACGACCAATTCAATGTTCGGAAGATTTTCATTAATGAACATTTGCACTTTATGGCCGTAATGACTGGCCCGTCTTGCTGAAAAATGAAAGTTTCAAAATTTTCATTCAGCGCTGGAAAGATCAAAGTTTGTAACTTAGTAAAATACTTCTCACCATTAACTGTCTTACCATGAAAGAAATAACGTCCATATACAGATATTTTTTGATGAACCTCTTTTGTATTGGACGTAAGCATACGGGTTTTTAGGCCTCAAGGCATACATTATGGTTATATCACTATAAGCTCTCGGGCACCAGAATTGCAATATAAGCTCTCCTTTATCGTTTTGCCAGATGAATAGTGTTCCTCTATCAGACATACATAAACTGACATTATTTAGCCTAAATCAGGATAGATTTATTATAAATTGGAATTGAATTGACCGCGTTTAGTAGTTTTGGACACTTGATAACATAAATTGAAACAAAATACGCTTGCAAAATTTCGTTCCTACCATTGGTTCGTGTGCTGGAACATTGCACTTTCTTTACGGCAGGCATTCGAAATAGTGGTGAGTAAAAGGTAAACCACAACCACTATCAATGTCTATAAACAAGGATTGCCGCCACAATACCTAGCACTTGTCACAGTGATTCGAATGCTTCCAGAAGTATGCCAATGCTCGTGATTCAACTACGCTTCTGTTACATCGCTGATATCTCTGATTGGTTCAAACTTGCATAGCACTTGTTAAATCGACCTTGAATAAATATTGTAAACACTCTTGCAGACGAAATCAACTGAATACAACTATTCTCCATTTAATTATTTTTGTGTTACACCTACCAGTTTAACTGATGACATATACATTACCTTGATAAGTTTTATAAGTAAACAGAGACCCACAGGACAACCCGTTTTTGTGGAGAATCGAACAAATGTGAACGACTGATTAATATGATTAATGGTAGGTGGTAATGTGAGCATGCAGTACAAAAAGTGGTACTATAGCACCTGGCATTGAAAGCGTGGTAGAAATCAGTGCAGAGCCAGTAGTATATTGTATTTCAAAAAGTCCTCAAAGACATGCGTAGGAGCAGGATCGAGTCAACCGGAGCCAACGCCACGGGTGAAACATGTGAACGTCAGGAATGCAAGGACCCAGACACCCAAATCTGACAATGGCGTCGCAGCTGAGGTTGACAGGTCATCACGAATCGTCTATCTGTATTTCCATAGGACACTAATTTATTGATGTGTCGCCAAAAATAGGCAATGCTTACAAAACACAGAATTGGACCACCGTCATATGTATTACATGACAGTGTAAGTCACGACAGTTTTGGAATGCTCCAAGGTGACAACCATACAAAATAAAACTAGCCTGTCGTGAGTGAGGACACCACTGGATTAGAGACAATTCACAAATGCCCGTTCTGCATTTATTTCAGTTATGGACAATCCAGGGTGATGCGGCGGGCCGGAGAAGCTAACAACGCTGAGAGTGTGAAAAGAGCTGTACAGAAGGAGGGAGTTCATATACTGGGATACATTTCAAGTATTGGCGTGATAGAGGTGCGCAATTCCATGAAAGCTGTGGATTATTTGTTAATTCTGGATAACGAGGTGTTGCCATTTGTCCAGTTTCTGTTAGATGGTCATATCCCGGAGTCCCAGTATCAAAGCGACAACTTAACCATTCACCAAGCCAGGATTGTGCGGGAATGGTTTGCTGAACAAGAGGTGCACATCCCACATAGTCTGCGAATTCACCTAATCTCAACGTTATCGAGAAAATTTGGGATATGTTGGAATGGACCGTGAAGAGGAGACATCAATATCCACCCACGCAGGGTGCTCTCCAAGACCATTTCTTCCAGCAATGGGCCAAACTAAACTTGAACATCATTTCTTCCACTTTGACAGAATGCTACAAAACTCAAAGCTGTAATCCGCGCCCGTGGTAATGTAACGCCTTGTTGACCAACAAAATACGCACTTCGTAACTTTTGTCCGGGATGCTTATTTAATATCAAAAATTGTACTATCGAGGAGATAGTATATCTGCTTGCAGGGACTAGAAGGTAAAAAATAAATTTTCTACAGTACTTGAGAAGTACCTTGAGTGTGTGGAACTGTGGGCTGTTACGAATATTTGAATTGTAGGTAAGCGATTCGAACTGTTTATCAAAACTACTTTACTGTAAAACACTATCTAACTGTGAACTATGTTCTCTTTATGTTGAACAAAACTTTCTGAAAGTGTAAATTATTTTACGGAACTTAATTAAAACCAAACTTATGAAAGAATTAACTATTTCTTTATACCCATTTACAAATTTTCAGAGACAGTGGTTTTTATGCTCACTTCAGTTTTGCACTTAGATAGAAATATCTTTTAGTATTCATTATAGCTTAAGACATATGTATTTCGTACTTCTGGTAACCATTAGGAGCAGAAAAACTCAGGTTACAGAAAGTGAGGCACATTATATAGTAGATCTTAATACAATAGACTAATAAGAAAATTTTGTTAATTGTTATCATCTCCAAGTGTGTCAGTATTCGATGTGAAATTTGGAACCGAATAGACATGTATATTTTCTCTTTTGCTCCTTTATTCATTCTTTTTCTGTATCCAACCTCTTTATATCCATAGCCACTAGTAGAGTTAGGATTTTTAAGTGCACACTCTTATCTTTTAGTTGAAAAACATGTTCTCCGAAGGTACTCAACAAGTGTTGTTTCTAGTTTGAAACAGAAACTGCAAATAGAAATTAGCATCTTTTCCCCATTCTAGGCTCTTTGTCCCCTTATTTCCTTAATCTCCTCCCTATTCCATTTTCTCTTCTTTCTAGTTGTTTTATTGCTACTTTTTATATTTTATTTCAAACTTCCAAGTCATCGTGGATTAAGTCGGCTGTTTCTTGTACAAGAATTTGGCCAAATTTAGCATTTTGTGCTTTTTCTGAATCTGAATGATGCAGGCGTAATATCGGAGAGGAGCCAACTTCTTCAGCCCATGAAGATTCGTGATTTCCAAACAGAATTGTATAAAATTTAGCTTAGAAATATGTGTCGGACGCCATTAAAATCTTGCAACAACAGTATTCATTATTTTAAAAAAAAAAAAAAAAAGTAGTTTGCTATCAACTTACATGAGGTAACAGGTAGATTATTTTGACAAAGAAATTTAAAGTTTGTCTTCAGAAGAATCTGAATGTTGTCGAATTTGCAGAACATACTCTGAGGGAATATGAACTTCGTCCCGCTGGTCTGTGTGGATGTAGAAAGAAGTTTTAACAACTATGAAGATATTCTATCTCCTAATAAAAACACTCACTTTTAACAACTTAAAAATGCTTAGTGTTACTAAGTAGAATATATTTGTTTTTCTTCCCTAATATATGTATATAGTATATTCAGGATACGTAGTATAGAAAAGAGTAGAGGAAAATATTACTTTTTGCTCGTTCTTCTTATTTTAGCACCTTTTCCATTTTTTCCCTATGAAAACTGACTTTTAAAAATTGTAACCTTGGTTATTACCCAATTGAAGCAATTTCTCTTGAAAATAAATTAACATTACCAGTATGCTAAGTGCGAATCAGAGATAGAAATGACGGAGCATGCGAGGGGACAGCGACCCTTTAGTAAAGGTTCAAGAGGGGAAAAAGATAGAAGGAAAAAAATTGAATCACACAAAGATGTGGACACAGGAGGAATCTTTCGTTGCTTTTTTTTTTCTGTTTTGTGTCGTACCCTTTTAGATCCCCTAGGCCAGGAGTCGGCAAATGGTTTGTAGGACCCATTGTAAATAACACTCACGTTGCCCACGAAAGTTTACTTGTTCCCTTGTGTTCTCTAGCTCGATCAGACTGTTGTATTACTGACCATCCACTTAGTCCTGGAATTCCATTTCTACCCTTGTTGCGAATGCTTTCTAAACAGAAGACTTCACGGTATTGAAAGTAATTGCGTTTAGTATACTATATAAATCTATTAGAATTATAAGAAGGTTTTATTAATTTCACTAAAGTGAGAACAAAGTGAGATGTAAGTAATACATACGATTCCATGAAGCGGGACAAGTCACTCTTTCTTCTGCTTGGCCATCCCTGATTTCTAAAAGAACATCTTCAGTCAATGCGATATCCAAGTCAAAGGCTTGAAGAGTCTAATAAAAAGAAAACGAAGAGATAAGTCAACATCTAACAGCTATTACAGACAAACCACAAGAATTTGCAGTGCTGAAGGCATAGCATTAGGAGGCGAGACTTGATAGCATGGGAAAATTTCAAGACACAGGAAAAAATTCACGGTAATATGGTGCTTGAGCACTCACTTATGATGTGGAGGGTTTCTGGTTCAATGTCAGCCTTGTAAGTTTGTGGTGCATCATATTTCGTTCGCAGATTTTTTATGGGTTACCCTGTTCTATCTCACTATTTTCAATTCACCAATTCTTTCTTCGTAATTTTCATTGCAGTATCTTTAGTTCTCTGTATTCAGTTCTGAATAGATTCGCTGACACATTAATAGGTCAGTACTTCTTGTATCAAAAACAAAGGTAGCAAACACTTTCGCGATTGGTGAAATTAAAATGATTTGCCTATCAAAACTAATTAAATTTTCGCAAAATGTACTTTTGTATAACAATATTGTTTTCCTATAGAACTACAATATAATAATAATTGAAGAAATTTTGTTTTCAATTCCTACTAGACAGTGGCGGCTCGTGCTTTAAATTTTAGGTGGTGCACAATAGATGACCTCTCCATTATCACTATTATTATTATTATTATTATTATTATTATTATTATTATTATTATTATTATTATTATTATTATTGTAGATAATAATAGTTTAATAATAACGAATAATAATATTGATATTAACAATAGTAAATTAATAATAATAATAACAATAGTATAAATAATAATATCGAATTCTTCATGGCATATTTCAAGTATGCCATGGAGAAGCTCATTTTGTATGATATTTGACGTACTCTTAAAAATTGCTGCGCTTTCTAAATGACTCTTGACAGCGCTGTCAAGGTCAGCATTGAAATTAATTAATCCAAGAAATACGCCTAGATTTGAAGAGTCTGTTTCATCATTTCCTCTTAAAGCCAGTTCGAAGGCGCCACAAACCCGACTGCAATTGATGAATATATAGAGCATGTACCTGTTTTGCGTCACTTTTTGATTGTGATTCTCAATGGACGGCCTATTACCAGCATCTAGTTTTGCGTCATTTTTGATTGTGATTCTCAATGGACGGCCTATAACCAGCATTTAGTTGAGCAGCAACATTCACATTTCCTAAAACAGTGAGATTAACGTGTTTTATATGAGCTGACGAATTTTCATTTTATTATTTTTAATTTTGAAATGCAGATGCTGGATATCTATAACACCTTTTTTACTCCATATATCTTCCCCCGCACCGAACAACAAACACGGAAAACAAAATAAAGCATTTGTAATGCCACATACACATAACCACTTATGCTGTTCGTACAAGTTGGGATTAAACTTCCTTGTAAATGTTCGTTTCTAATTTCTAATTTCTAATTTCTTACGTTATATTGAGAGTCGGAATCGGTCTTCCGATGTTTTTTACAAGTAGGTTTGCTTCTGAAGTTCTTTTTGAAAACGGCTCATTCAGCACAGACGTTACAGAATTCATTGCCACTTCACGTATATCAGGGACAGACAAGTAATTTTGCAATTATAGGAACAATATTCCAATGAATAACAACGACAGGCACACACACAACACTACAAAGTCCGCTTTAAAATCTCACCCTTCCCCAATTAACGCCCTTTTTCTAAAAACTGCTCTCCAACTTTCTCATTCACCCATACACACATGAAAAGAAAGACATTCTATCTATGCTGCCAAGTTTCTACTCATTGAGACATGAGTGTATCTAATATTGACACCCTCAATATGTCATCACTCTTCACAGGATCGCCTTTACTGTCTCCATAGCTGCCTTCACCTTACTTGGTTGACAGAACCAATAGTTATTACCACTTGGCAATCTAACATTTAGGCAAGACGCAATGCTTTTTTTCCTCTGTAGCGACTTAATTACGGTACGCAATATTGTCACAAAGGAGTAGACCATTCCCCTTCAGGCAAGAACAGTGTCAACCATTACTGCAAGAGAGGGACGGTGGAGAAGTTCCAATTCCCAAGCGTTTTGTTTTGGAAAAAATATTTTTGTTTGGTTGACTTGCTTGGAAAAGATCTGCAAACTTATGGATCCTTATGAGGCAGTGCACGGCGTGATAATCCCCGCACCGTGCAACCCCTGCAGTGGCCCAGAAGCTGTTAAGCTGGGGAGTTTGTCAACCTTCCAAGCAGAAAGCAACTAGCCAGTCCTGTTTCAAACGCACTTGTTTAAGAAAAGATTATGTTGACAATAAAACAAAAAGTGATTTAGCATAAATAAAAATTGAAAATATTGGAAGGAGGTTTGTACAAACATGCAAACATTAAGAGAAACCGCCACTGCTATTAGATGAAATCAAAGATATCTCTAAATAGTTTTTCAAGACAATTTACTTAGGATGCTATGTAGGTCTACGTGCAGAGTTAAGTATTAATTCCTTGAAAGATTTAACTACTTCTTTTAATTTATTTTCTATAAGGTTCCACATTTTGAAAATAAATTAGTGCCACAGTGGACAAAAGTATTTTACTGAACAAACAATACGACTTCTTGTTTTCCATGATGTACTGGATGAAAATAGGCTAAATGACCAAGGTCACCTATATTGTGCAGGACAAGAATAAACTTATAGGCAGGTTTTCGAACCCCGAAGTTTGAGTTAAATTACTAAACTATATTTAAAGAATCTTTTCATATTAGCTATCAAAGAGGGCAGTCGAACAAATTAGAAAAAGCGCCGAAATAGATTATTTAATGACTATCATTTTTCTACCACACAATCCTTTATAAAGGAAGTACTGTACAGTATCCTACTAAACACCTCAATAGTAGGATATTGATTGCTTATTTCAGTATATGTATATAACACTTCTCAAATGAAATGACACAATATGTCAATATATAGTCTTATAATGAAAGCACAAATCAGCTTTGTTTAAGAGAACGCTCACTGTGCTATTACAATACTATTCCGTGGGTCATTCTTCATTTTTGATAAATTGCTTTTTCAAAATTCGAAATAATACTTCAGAATTAAAATCTTTAATTCATTAAAACGTTTATTGATTATTAGTTTTAAAAAGTTTCCAAAATTGCTAAAATAAGAAAGAACGCTCGAGAACCAATGCTTTGGAGCGTCAACTGCAACGTGTTGGTTGCACTGAACGGCAGAAATTAGCGTGGCCTGCAAATAGACAAAGATATAGTAAAATGTGCACGGCAGTGATTGGTGATGCATGATCACGTGATTTCAGATTTTGCAAAATCTCAGAGTGAGAAATTGATTACAACTATGCTCTCACAGCTTAAAAAATCTCTTTGTTCATACAAAGAACAACTGGGCAGAAATTATATGGTTTCCAAGGCTTGAGAAAGGAAAATTTTAGTTTCAAATGCAATATTCTGAATTATTTAAGAAAATGATGAAAATTTCATAAAGGAATGAAGTTCAAAACTGCACTAATTAATCCTAAAAATTTATGTCCAAAACGTCAGTTTTAAATGTGACGTGGAAAAGGCGAAATTTATTATTCTTATCATTGGGTGAACAGCTATAGTTTTCGCTAATTGTTCTTCTTCCATTTAATATTCCTCTAAGTATTACGACATAAAAAAAGTAAACTCAACAATTAGATTAAGATGCGACCTATCTAATATCTTCAGTTTGTTGAGTCACCGAAAGAAATCTTAGTTCTTACCTTCTTAACGGCGTTATAATGCCAATCCCCAGTCATCCATTTTTGGTTATTTACCCAAGCAGAAAGTGGTTTAGGATCTGTGGGTATCCCAACAATGTTCAAATTATCCAGTCGCAGTTTCCTTCTGATATGTGCATCACTTGGAGCATGAGACACATGAATGGCAAGTTGATTCTGAGAAACAGAGAAACAGGTTATTTATGAGAAACGTAAACATATTTTTCCCGACTTTCAGAGCAAAGAACTCTTAAGACCTACGCTTACAAAAAGAAATAAAGCAACTTT
Organism: Thermobia domestica; assembly: GCF_964235325.1. Lineage (NCBI taxonomy): Eukaryota > Metazoa > Arthropoda > Insecta > Zygentoma > Lepismatidae > Thermobia > Thermobia domestica. Next base: position 141,328,345 of record NC_137469.1, on the reverse strand, counting down.
TTTCAACCAGGTTTTTCAAATAATATCTGCGTCATTGTTAGGAGTATTGTGTCATTTCCAGAAGTGTGTGTTATGGTTAGGAGTAAATGTGTCACTGTTAGGAATATGCGTGTCACAGTTCGTTGTATCTGTCTTAGTGCTTGAAGTATGTGCATCATTGTTAGTAGCATGAGTGTCACTGCTAGCAGTATGTTCACTATTGTTGCGAGTATGTATATCACTGTTAGGAGTGTATTCGTCACTGTTAAAAATATGTCACTGTTTGGATTATGTATGCCACTGTTTAGAGTACGCACGTCATTATTATGAGTATGTGTGTATCATTGTTAGAAATATGTGTGTCACTGCTAAAGGTATGTGCATCACTGCTAGGAGTATGTGTCATTGTTAGGTGTACAGGGTGTGATCAAAACATATAAAAAAATGTGATCAAAAAATATGCCATCTATCGATTTTGTATCCATTTCAACAAGTAAGCCCGGTACCCTAAACCTTTGTTACAGTCAGTATCGAGTTTGAACAAGTTGTGACATGTTACTTGGCTTCCAGAGGCAGATGAGTGACGACGTGTTAACCCTGCAATACGATATTTGTGACATGGATAGTCGCGCGGGCTACCATTGTAGCCCATTTCGTTTTTTTATTATATTGCCTAGCTTTGTTAATATTTCTATCTTTCTTGTAGAGAATTGTATTAAGAAACTTTTTCAAGGTTTTTATACAAAATTTGAGAAATATGTTTATTTTGAAAGCTATGAATTATAAAGAAGACCAACACCATTCATTTTTCAAAAGTAATAAATGAATAAAACTGTAAAAGTTATTGTATTTAGCAATAAATGTTCCAATCTGGCGCATTTTAAACTTTTCTTTATCGCAAACATATGTGTCAGATTTTTTTTTTTTTTAATGTACAACTACAAAAAGTTTACAAGCAAAGCTTACAAATAAACGTATTATCCACAAAACATATATGTTTGAACTTCAAAAGAATATGATTTCTTGATATCACAGTTTAGTTAAGATTTTGCATAATTATAAATATGCTATTTACTCTCATATATTTTATTTTTCTGTTTTCTTATTCATGTCCCTCTGAGCAAGTTCTGCACACAAGCGACGAGTCGTCAATGCACACTTTCCTTCAAGCTTTGACCCCTCATCAAGAGTATCAAAATGCTAATAAAGGCACGTATTTTAGTTTCGTCTGTAGGTTTTGCATCGCGATCGCGTGTAAAACTATTTTTAACACTGTCAAAAAATATTGGTACAATCAACTATAAACCTCCAAAATGTTCGTATCTAAAAGCAGTTCTAGACATTCAAATAGCGACAACGCTGACATAACCTCATCTTTAAGTTCTGGAAAACGAAGCACAATATTATGAGCACGAGTGCGAATATTATGAGTAGGAGTGCTTTTTTTATTTGAAATTGTCTTTTACTACATAATAATTTACTTCGCAACTATCTTTACTACAACTATCATCAACCAATGTCAATGATCCCTGCCGCCCGGGATTCTCAGTCACTGCTGAATTTTCACTATTTCTGTGTCCGAAAAATTCCTTTTTTCGGTCTCAAAATGATCTTCACCATCCCTATTGCCATCTAGAAAACATTCCTCGTCAGAACTGAGATTTTGGAAACTGATTGACCATCTGATCAACACTAAACTATGATGAAAAATCTTTCGTCGTTTTGGAACACTCGTGACAGGAATAGTCGCGCGGGCTACAGGTGTAGCCCATGCAACTTTCAAGCAGAATAACAATGAGCTCCTTTCGATTTTACATTCGACCAAACGCTAAACACGCAGAATGATTGTTGATAGAAAGGTACACAGCCACCCTTTGTGCTAGCATCTCGAACTACTTTGCGGCAAAGGAAACAAAAACGCTGGTCTACAGTGGTAGCCCGCGCGCGTATTGCAGGGTTAAGAGTGTCCCTTGCGCGCCAATATGAAGTTTTGTTTTAAGCTGCAAAATGTGCCAAAGAAGTTCACCAAATGTCAAAATCAGTGTATGGCAATGACGCAATGGCATTGAACACTGTTTACAAGTAGTATGAACGATTCAAAAGCGGCAAGGAGTCGGTTGAAAACGAGCAACGATCGAGACGTCCTTCGACGTCTAAAATAAATGGAAACTTGCAAAAAGTGGGACAAATGATTTGTTCAAACAGGCGAATAACTACTGGAGAGCTTCCTAAAGAAGTAAACATCTCGTATCAGCATTTTAAGCGCCGATTAAATGGGCGAATGGCTTTCTTCTTCAGCACGAAAATGCGCCGTGTCACACCTTGCTCTTGATTCGGGAGTTTTTGGCCGAAAAAAATATTACTGTTTGTCCACATTCGCTATGTTCTCCAGATATAGCGCCGTGCGACTTCTGAGTCTTTCCAAAAATTAAAACTGTACTTAGAGGAAAATGTTTTGGCACCATTCCTGACATAGAGAAGACCACGACAGAGCAGCTGAACACCCTTAAAAAAGAAGCCTTCCAGAAATGATTTCAGTCATGAATTCAACATTGGTATAAGTACATTGCTAGCCAAGGACAGTGCATTGAAGGAGATTAAATCAAATTCCTTGTAAGCGTATTACTTTGTTTCTAATAAAATTATTCACCTATTTTTTGATCACACCTCGTATGTGTATTACTTCTCTGCTATAAGTATCTGTGTCACTTGTATCAGTGTTGTGTGTCACTGCTAAAAGTATGTTTGTGGCTGTTAGGAGTATTTGTGTACTTCTAGAAATAATATGTTTCACTGCAATAAGTATGCGCATCACTGTTAAGAGAACATGTGTCACTGTTAAAATATGTCCTTCACTGTTAGGAGTATGTGTGTCACTCTCAAAAGTATTGCGTCACTGCAAAGAATATGCGTGTCTGCTACAAGTATGTGTGTCAGTGCTCCTAGTTCCTACTAGGAGAATGTGTGTCACATAGAAGTATATGTGTCATTATTAGAAGAGTATGCGTGATTATTAGGTGTATATATATCGCTCCTCTACTAGAATTATGTGTCACTTCTATAAGTACTGTGTGTTACTGCTAAAAATATGTATGTAACTGTTAGGAGATTTGTGTCACTTTTAGGAGAATGTGTTTCACTGCTATAAGGATGTGCATCACGGCAAAGAATATGATTGTCTGCTAGAAGTATATGTGTCACTTAGATGTATCTGTGTTACGGTTTGAAGTGTGTGTGTGACTGCAGAAGTATGTACGTCATTGTTAGAAGTATATGTGTCACTGTTAATTAAAGAATAACAACAAAATTTACAATATGATTGTTAAGAGTGTATTATGTTTAACTCCAGTACACATTCCAGCAGAATAAGAACTAATAATATTTATTCGTAATTGGTATACTTTCACCAGTTCTGCTCTCAATTATTGTTCTCGATTTTCTAACAGACGAAGGATATGAGTCATTATGTTCATCGTGATTTCATCTATCAACTCATACAAGTCTTATCTTTGGATTAAATTATAAAGAAGAACTTAAAGACTGCAATGAAATGAAATGAAATCTTTATGCCCCACGGTTATGTCGGCTTGGCTAAAGGAGACGATGATGATGAGATATGAATAAAATGGTGGAATGAAGAAAGTGGGACAAAACGGGAGAACCCCGAGAAAATTCACTCACACGGTGTTTACCCACGAGTATATCATAATTATTTATTATATCTTATTAACTAAAGTGCCATCTTGTTAGTATCAAAATGAAAAGCTTAAAGAGAGCACACTATACTATCAGTTTCATGTTAATAGGCATCATGGTTATCGTACAGCGTTAATTTTTAGGTTTACTAAACAATTGTATTGTTGACTTTCTCGAAAATTACGCATGAGGATTTTTACTCGCCCATATCGTTTTGTTCAGCTGATTGAAATCTATGATTGATACATATTTCATCTTCGTTTTTTTTTCTCTTTTTTTGTTATTCTGTAATAATATTTTGAAATATTTACTCGTTGACTTTTAAATTCCAATCACTTCTTTTCCTTTAGCCTAAAAAAAAAAATGATATGTTTGACAATAATGAAATGAATGCCGAATAACCATAAAACGAAAAAAGCAGTTCCAATAAAGAACAGACCTCTATGAGGGAGATGGGGTAATAAGAGGTAAATTTTCCAAAAATGTTCGAAAATGAATAATTCAGATAAACCCGATTTAACAATGTAAGTATTCTCTTGAAATCACATGCCTTTCGTACAGGTTAACCAGGTTCGATTCCCAGTCGGATGCTGGCATTGTGAGACAATTATGGAAAAATTCCAATTGAGATTATTAAGCCATTAATTACCTTATTGTAGTAAACTTCTGCTTCAAGATAATCATCAGAGTCTGCGTCGTCAACTGCAAATAAAGTACCAGGTAAATATACACACTTAAATATGAATGTGTAGTTAAACTGAAATTCATGTTAAAACAATCTTGATGTTCGAAATTATTTCCAGTTACTGTTTTCCACAAACAGTCGCGCCAAATTTGCTTTGTGGTGGACAAACACCGTGTGCATGAGTTTTCTCGGGATTCCCAATTTCTTCTTCTCACCAATTCATTCATTATCATCATCACCATTTCTTTTAGCCTCAGTACATGACTTTTGATCCCAGCTCGCGCCAAGTGAACTTTGTGATGATGCGTGGGTTTGCTCGGAGTTCTCTCGTTTCCTCCCACTTTTTTCATTCCACTATTTCATTCATTTCTCATCGTCACCGTCTCCTTTAGCCTAGCCGGTATAAGCGTGGGACACAAAACTCAAAGATTTTTCCTTTAGCCTCGCAACATAAACGTGGCACGCTATACCTATTTAAAAAGTTAAACAACTAAAATAAATTGTTATAATGACGAAATGTATTAATTGCGTAGAAAACTGAAACAAGGAGAAATAGTGATGCTATTATTCTTCTCAATCCTAGAGGATTATAACTTTTTAAAGTCATAACTGTAAGGCCTATTCGATTAAACAAGTGAGATTGTTAATTTGTCAAAATTTAATTAAATAGTTTCAAGAATTAAAGCTCATGCTGCAACCAAAATGGTACGGACTTGAGTCCGAATTGCCAGTTACAAATTGAAACTTTTAATCTAATAAGTTGTTTTAAATAAGTAAAGTTACAAGCATCGGATGTATTCTGGTTGATCTACATGCAGTGATTTATCTACACCCTCCCAGCACCCCCATAAAATTTTCGGACACCCCGGAAACAAATTCCATACACCCCTCCAACTAGGGGGGATGCAATATTAAAAAGATTCATTCTCGCTCTGCCTAAAGCCCACCAGGACTTTGTAGAATTTAAGTAGAACGGAAATTTCCGTTCCGCCTAATCTTTAGAGACAGGGAATTCTATGCGAGGAGAATTGTTTTTAGGGAAATGCAGCACCGAAAAGCTTGACTCCTAGCGTGTGTGTAGGCAGATTCGAACTCATGTATAAAATGGCTGTAATAACGAGGGCGGGAACTAAATCCAAGAGGTCAGAATGCAAGGAAAATTCTGACAAGGACAAAATTACAGGAGTATTTATTGGATGTACCACTGCACGCCCAATATGATTATTTTTTCCTTTCAATTCGCATATATTCTAAAATGTTTAGGGATGCGCACGAGACAAGATTTGAGACTGTCTCGACACGAAAATGTGCTGTAAAAGTGATGTCTCGACTCGAAAAATATATATTTTTCTATTGGAAGAGCTGTGTCTCGACTGGAAGTTTGTCAGGAAAATTCTGTCTCGACTCGACTCGAACGCATCCCTAAAAATGTTATCTATATATTTTTTTTTTAACTGAAATAACTTTTTTTCTTTAAAAATGCTGAAAACTCAATAAAACGTAAAAATGTTATAATAAAAGAGCAGATTAGCTTTAATTACTTTCACACATACTCATGTGAAAAGTTCTGGGTATTTCTATTTGTTATATCTTTAATACATTTGAAACACGTTTAGCATATTACAGTAAGACCATTCATTTTAATTGCGAAAAGTAACTATGATGCTATTTGATTTTTAAAAAGTGGTTCTTGTGTGGCAGCATATAGCAAGCAGTCTTTATATTGAGTAATGTATAAATATTTATTTTAATTCTAAAATACTGATCAAGTTTTTTATTATTATTATTATTATAGCAAAGATCAAAATGTGAAATATAAACAGTACTTACTTCAGTCTTATATCTTTTACTGGGTTTTCAGCATTTTTTTAAAATGTTATTTCCGTAAAGTGAAGAATTTCAGATAACATTTTAGATGCATATCAGTTGAAGAAAAATAATCATTCCCTTATTAATCTGCGCCTATGATTCTGTAGCTTGAATTTAGTCCGTTTTGTCTGAATTTTCCTTGGGGTTTGTCCTCTTGAATTTTGTCCTGCATTCGTAATAATCTGTTTGGTAACTCTAACAGAGACTGTAAGAAGAATAACTATTTCTTCAAGTTTCATAATAAATCTTAGACGTTATTCTTCTTGTTATTCTCGGAAAAATGACAAGGATATTAGTGGATATTAGTGGAAAAATGACAAGGATACAAGGATTTATCAGCAGTGTTATTCACAACTACTTTGGTAAAGATGAATGTGATTTTTTTTTTTTTTTTTTAATATCTGTGGGCAAATGGAAAATTGATTGACTCAGTTGCAAGAAAGCCGTTTGACATTGTAACTGAAACGAATATAAAATAAACTTAATTCGGTATAATATCAAATTATTTCACACCAAGATTTTATTAACTTTTTCAATAGTTCATCTCTAACATGCTAAGAGTTGCAGTACGTAAAATTTGGCACAGTTCACGTCCTCAAGGATGTTTGGCCTTATATTAAGTAAACAATGCAAGAGAATGTGTAAGGCGACTATTAAGAAAGATGTTAATGTTCTACATCACAACTCCTTTTTCGGCATTACCTTATCAGCTGATTTGTCTTATATACATAATTCTATACTATATGTAATAGTATCATTTGTAGTTCTATTTTCATATTTATATTGTCAGTGTAAATAGCAGCAATACAAAATATCAATACTGAAATACTTGCATGTTTTTTGTAGTTTCAATCAAATCAAAAAGTAAGATAATCGGGGAAAGGGCCGTCTTACGCAACCTTTTGCATTGTTTGCTTAATATGTGGCCAAACTTGTCTTGAGGATGTGAACTGTGGCACCTTTTACGCACTACGAGCAGTGACGGTTTTAGCGGGTAGCCGGGTAGGTACGGGCCTACCCAAAAACTTTGAAAAATATATAGACACTAAAAGATACAATAAAGAGTAAATATGTTTTCCACTTTTTATATTAATGGTAAATAATTATTTAATAAACAGCATCAACCACTACTGTAAAAGTAATTTCCTATTGTCATTAATCAATCAAATGTGCATATGTATCCATACGCGAGGGAGAGGGCCTACCCAAAATTAAAATTCAAAAACCACCTCTGACTGCGAGCCTTAGCATGTTGGAGGTGAACTACTGGAAAACTAAATAAAATTTTGTTATGAAATGACTTGATACTAGATCGAAGTAACTTTGCGTTATCTTCGTTTCAGCTACAATGTAAAACGATTTTCTTTCAAATTCATTTCTACTGAAGTAGATGTGAATAATACTGTTAATGACAGAACTATATCTAGTCATTTTTCCTAGAAAAACAAGTAGAATTACATCTAAAATTTATGATAAAACTTGAAGAAAGTTATTCTTCTTACAGAATCTGTTACAATTATTAAAGAAAAATTTTCTTGAGGAAATCCCTCCCTGGACAGAATTCCTCGTCTCGAACAGAAAGGGAATTCCCGTTCTGCCTAAACGCCATTTAAAATATTTTGTACAAAGTGCTTTAGGGCCTTTAGGCAGAACGGAAAGACAACATTAAAAAATTTACTATTTTGGTACTTAAAAGATTTTGAATTCTTGTTTTTAAGTGCCAATATAATAAAACAACTTACTTTCGACAAGATAAATTTTCAAGCAAAGCACGCAACGCAAGGTTGAATGGAAATCAACCTTTACACGGCTGTGATCGTCACAACAACGTTTGATCAATCGATTGCCAACGATTTCATCTCGACTTCACCCAAAGCATGAGAAAGTCGACGCTAATTCGCTCTGGCTGAGGAAGGAAATCCAATGCAATCGTTCCTTGCATCAACGAATTTTAGTTAAAAAAAAAAGAAACTAATTAAAAAGACGATAATAGTATAAGACCTTAATTCAAGATTCCACACCCCTATATTTTTGAACACCCCCCTAAGTTCAAAATTCTGCATAAATCACTGTCTATATGTTATATAAATCACATCAAAATGTAAGTTGGTGTGACAACAAACAGTTTTAAATCATAAAAATTCTGATAAATATGAGTGTAAAACGATGTAACTTATCCCGCCGTCATTTTGTCCGTTGCCCTGATATTATTGTTTTCTTGATTGGTTAATTGATAATCTAACAATATAGGCCCAGTACCATTAATTAATAATGAAAAAACTCATCTTCTTATGACCAGTTATAATGTTCTTTAAACAAATTTTCTGTAGACCATCATTTACATTAGCAAACAATTCTTGCAAAATTTCGAGATGATCTTCTTTAATGTCTGTTTTTTTCTTGATAACTAACTTTCTTGAATGTGTTCTGACTAATACAATTATACAAATTAATATGTGCTATTTGAAGCATTATTTTAGAATTTGCGTTAGCAATACAATGATTACAATACTGATTATTTTCATGATCATGTTAAATGTTTTGAAAATACTTACCAGCTGGTGACCAAAATAATTTCCCCTCACTCTTGAGATCAGAAGTCAAAGACGTGTGTAACACAAGAGAGATTCTTTGCGTTTCTTGATTAAATTTCTTCTGTATTTGCGTAAAGGCAACGTTTCCTTGGGACGTTGGCGTTACATCATGGACACTTTTCGCAACTAAAGTTTTAAAAAAGGAAGAAAAATAAATAAATTATTATAAGAAGGGACGAATAACAACAGTTAAATTAAATCTGCATACATGTTCCGAAATTGCATTATTTATCCGTATTTTCCAAACTCAAGTGTATTGTCAATTTCAGACATTTCATATGTTAGACTAATATATGTTTGGCAATTTGTATATATTTAAAGAAAGATCAGATCTACTGAAAAATATGAATAAGCAAAGTAAACATGATATTATGTAACTACTCTTGTTTAATTGTTTTCCATATATTTCATATATTTTTCATAATGTTTTACAAGTAAACTTTAAACTAAATGATAAACTCATCATTTTGTGTCGGAAGTTTATATTTATATATGACGAGTTAGTGAGATGACGATTGTCCGCATTCCTAGCTATAAGTCGACCTTATAAAAACATTATATGCTAACTTAATACCTTTTTCTAAGTGTTTAAATATTTAGGTATCACATGTACAGTAAATCTATTAGCATAGTTTCATGAGTGAATTAAATGAACTTTTCGTCACCAAATATTTTGTCTTTAGACGTGTTTTGCCGTTGACTCGGTATCCCTGAGTCAGTGTGATTATTGTTCTGGCAATGATATGGCCACCGCCATTTAATGAACTGGTACGGTAACACTGACTAGAAAAGAGCAATTACATCTTTCCTTAGCCAAGGCTGAGAGCCAAGTTACAAGCGATTCACGAAATTATGTCGCTTAACTTAAATCGCAAAAATAATGAAAGAGATTTAGAAGTGTGTTTTATAAGCTAGTAATAAGAACGTAAATTTGATACTGAAATTTGTATATGTTAATACAAGTATATAGGGTAAATTGATTCAGTTGTAGTGTTTAATATTTTGTAAAGATCAGTTGAATTATTTTGTATGCATAAAAAGGAAAAAAGAATTGAATTAGTGGTATTATATTGTAGTTGGACACACTGAGTGTGAAAAGTTAGTTCAATAAGTTAGTTGGAGAGATACGAACCTAGTGTTAAGACGTCCGTGCGACATTGTAACAATTGTAATAGCTAACGCCAAAATATAATTATATAATATATTAATGAGCAATAATTTAACATACAAACGAATTAACCCGTCCATACGAGCTTTTATTATAGTGTGCTATCGAAAGAGATTTATATAAAAGAAGTTTAGTGGAGTCAGACTACAGAAGACATTAGGCCCTATCCTTTCGATAAAGAAAATTAAAAGAACATTGCACAGTTATAACATTGCAATGTAAGTTAATGTTCAGAATTTATATAGTCTTTATTTCTGGGTAATATATTAGATCAGTTATATCCTTCGTTTATTTATAATACTTTCCCCAGTGGATTGTATGTAATCAAACAGGCAATTATAAGCTTCTGTAGGTATAACATGTGCAGTTTAAATCAGTCATGCTTCGACAAGTATTGTGTCGTTTTGATTTATTTTCTACCTCAGCCTTTCTCAACCTATTTTATGTCACGACCACCCTTTTAACACATTCTCTTGTCAACAACTCACATAAATAATTTCCCGATATAATGAGCTTTTCGATTGCTGCTGCTTGTCGCTAACAGTAGTATAGCCATCATTTTGAATTGTATTTTAATATGCGGTTTTTGTTGAATTTGTATTTTTCTTGCACTTCAACATGCAGTTTTTAACCATTTAAATTCCTTTTGTATTCTAATTTTTAAACACAATTCTTTAATGATTAAAAATTTTGTTTAATATTCCTTGAAAATAAGCATGGGCATAAAAATATGTTAATTAAAAGTAGAAATACAAATAGTCTTTTAATATACTTTTCCCATTACTAGATCCTTACATTTATCTTTTACATCTTCCTTGGCAACCCCCATATATTATTCTCGCGAGCCTCTCTAGGATCCCGAACTTCAGGCTGAGAAACCATATTCTATACGTTCTATGAGATGTATGAAATTTTGTTTAATATTCCTTGCTGTAGTTGAAAATAAGCATGGGCATAAAAATACGTTAATTAAAACTAATACGTAAAAGTGTCTTCCAAAATAGCCCTATTGTGAAGTTGTGCGGCCTCTGAAGCGATACCGGAGCCGGTAGGAGTCAGTGTGCAAATTAAAGGACATCTTCGGGATACGGACAAAATCTCGCGGTTGAAACAACGTCGCCCAAAACCTCGCGTGGCCAAAACCCCGCCTCCCAAAATCTCACGTGGCGAAAACCTCGCGGGACAAAATCTCGCCAGCCGAAACCTCGCCGCCCGAAACCTCGCAGTCTAAAATCTCGCCGGGCCAAAACCTCGCGTGGACAAAACTCGCCGCCCAAAACCTCGCGGGCCAAAATCTCGCTTGGCCAAAAATTTGCGAAATGAAACCTTTCCTTAAAATTTACCCAATGTTTCTTAATATGCAATTTCATATACTACTAATACTACTACTACTACTACTACTACTACTACTACTACTACTAATAATAATAATAATAATAATAATAATAATAATAATAATAATAATAATAATAATAATAATAATAATAATATACAAAACATCGTGGGTTTGGGCTTTCGAGGGGTGTTCCCGTTTTTTCCCGCTTTCTTCATTCCATCATTTTCTTCATCCTAATCATCTACGTCTCCTTTAACCTACAGGACATAACCGAAGGACGTAAAAACTCACATATTATTTCATACTTTCATAAATATTATTCGATTTTGTTAGAATTTCCTAAGGTCACCGTCAAAGTGGGATAAAAACCATCCCAGGCTCAAACTCCATCTATATTAAAAATTTGATCGAGACAGGTCGGGTGGTTCAAGAATTATTAAGTCACAAACGCAGACAACTTAATTTTTATGTATTTCTATATGTTCCCCCTTTCCCTCCGCCTTCCCCTCAAAGTGAAATGATAAAAACCATTCCAGGCGGTAACCTGATCTGTCTGGCAAATTCGATCGAGATTGGTATCTTGGTTCAAGAGTTATTAAGTTTTATTTATTTTTATATATCTCCCCCTTCACTTCATTATGCCGTCAAAGTGAAATTACAAAAGACATCCCAGGCCCGAACCTCATCTATGTTGAAAATTTGATCGAGATCGGTATGATGTCACAAACATAGTAATTTTCATTTTTTTGTACAGATTTTCAAAGCACATGTTAGAATATTTTCTTGTCATTATTTTAATGCAATTATGTGTTATTACAAAATATATACATATAGCAATATATAGAGCATTCTACATCGAAAAAATCGGCGTGACGAGGTTTTATACTCACGACAATTCTTTCCAGGAAAGATTATGTCCCGCGTAGTTTAGACCAGGCGAGATATGTGTCCAGAGATCAGGACCGCGAGGTTTTGGCAGGCGAGATTTTGGGTATGGCGAGAGTTTGGGACGCGAGTTTTTGGCAAGATGAGGTTTCGGCCTGGCGAGATTTTGGACCGCGAGTTTTTGGACAGGCGAGGTTTTGGCCTGGCGAGGTTTTGGTCCGCGATGTTGTCGTCGCAAGGTTCTGACTGCGAGATTTTGTACCCAAATCTTTAAGGAAGGGGATAAAGTGCACATCCGAAAAAATTAACATGGGGAATTTCAAAATTATGGGAAACATCCAGTTCTTCAGAGGGAGATTTCCCCCTCATCATTCCTGCCATGTCGCACACTTATGGGAGTACACAATTAAAATTTACCTTGAAAAATACTATGAGGTATCAGATATAAAGTATATCCTGAAAACAAGGGAAAAGATAAAGTATGGCGCAGTAAGAACGGAATAGAGAACAAAAGTGCATGCATGGGTGGGGATGTTGGTGGATAACGTGAGTTTATCGCAATACAACTGTAGTACACTGTGTTGCTGTTTCGCTACACTTGCTTTATTCTACAGAGAATGAGTGCAAATCTTGATATCAGGATAAATAGCACTGGATTTGTTTCTTTATATTATGTTATCTTTATAGGTCAGGTCATAAGTTCGTCAAAACGAAACTTGGTACACTCATTTCTTATCCCCTATAGTATTTTTCGAGATACATTTGGATTGTGTGCTTTTACCCACAGCCACTTCAGAGGGGACCAATGTTGATGGGAGGGATTTCTAAAGGGGAATTTATCTGGCACTCTCCCAATTTTCCTTGCTCAGGTAGGGTTACGTTATGGTCCCCCAATACTTAGCACCTTTGGAAAGCTTGTTTCATGCTGAACAGAATGAACTATCAACCATGACTTTCCAATTAACAGTGTTAATGCAAAGGCTATTTCACTGCGAGTCTATGATTTTCTTTATACTAACAGGGTTAATGGGCCTCAGGGACCACTCTCTTGTCCATGACACCTAATTGTTTGTGCATCATCATACGTATATTTGTTATGTCTATCGAATGAACTAGGTTTGATTCGGATGTCCGGATTATATGTTCATGTCCGTCCCTTGTAAGATAAGGTAATTCATGTTTGAAAGAATATTTTTCTTATATTCATACTAAATGTACTTCTTTTAAAATTGTATAATTGTTCAACAATATTTCTGCTTATACTTTAATAATCTAACTTATACAAGTTAATTCACAAGCTTCTTTTATGATTTAAATATATATTTGAAAGTGATAGTAAGTAATCTTCAAAGTGACAGAGCTTACCAAAAATTTTGTAAAAAAATTCAAATAAAAACGCAAACACCTTATAATTATCAATCTTTACAAATCGACGTCATTTCCATCATGTTGGTCATGGTTTGATATCATAATGTAAACATCAGTACCCATCTTATGTGACCTCTTTACATTACACGATGCCTGAACAATCGGTTTTAATGTTTATGTATTTACAGAGTTACTCTCTTAGGAGACTGTAACATAATTACCTCGTGGATTGTTACTCTCACTGCACGACGCAAGAGTCACAAAAACAGCAACTAAGAACCCTACCACTGACATATTTTGAACCATTATAAGTCTCCTTTTGTCATTTGTCCAGATGTTCTGAAAGAAATAAAATCATTCATGAAACAGAATGCCTATGCAAACTAGATTAGGTTGAAAGTAAGTTTATATAACAGCAGAACTTAAACTAGGCTCTTTCCCCTTCTACAACCAACGAAAGGCTAGAATTGTAACCATGCAATTGTTCCTGGCTTTCAGTGTTGGAGATTGCCATTTCGTAATTTAAATACTTTTCCTATTAACTCTAGTGTTTCCGACGAGTCGAGAAATTTCTCGGGTTTCATGAGCAACACTAATTCACTCAAGTCTTAGATATCAAACATTGTTCTTGTCTTATGTGATTCACAGTACAATATCTATAAATTGATAAAGTGATTGTAAGAACACAATGAAGAACATTTACCAATGTTTAAAGCTATGCAACTCTTTACACAATATACTTCAATAAAAAAAATATTGTTTAAATGTTCTTGTATCATATCTCTTATATCGCAGTTATTCATTTGTTTCCGCTGGGTTTCAAATTTGAATTGCATATGGAACTTACAATGGTTATTTTTGGAATTGACTTTAAAATATTGTAATGAAAGAAAGAATTGCATTATTTACGTTTCTGAAAGAGGAAACTTCAAAGAGCAAATAGGTCCAAGATAAATAAGGGAGGAAAACATATTTACATGAAAATTAAGTGAAATGTAAAACAGCCTATGATTTCTTTGACTAGTAGACATGTTAGTTGGAACCAAAACTATGAGTTTTAGATCCTTGCTCTTAGGTTGAGAGCACAAGTGACGAAATCAGTTAACTCTTTTATAGAAATCCTCATGCAGTGGTCCAGTGTTGAGTTATTATTCGAATTTTTAGTGGTGTCATTATTCGAGTAATTGTGCTGAAATACCTTAAATGGCAGGTGATGACGGAAAGACTGTTAACAACTTCACACATGCGTCTTTTAGTCCATCATAACCTAGAGATGAACTCTGAGTAAATTTTAATTTGACACAAGAGTTATTCATACTTGTTGCCAAAAATGTGAAGGATTTTACATCTGCTGCTAGACGATCATGTCACGAAAACTGACAAAGATTTCTGATATCTGATTTTTCAAATGTTTGAAACAGGGAATAAAAGATTAAATGTACTGCGTCTCTATTACATTGTACTATGTTGATATATTTAAGAAGTATTTGCAAACATTTTTTTCTTCCATAGGGTCTTCTTTTACTAAATGAATATAGATTTAACAATTTCTGGAAGGTAGATCTGAGAGTTTGGGAGTTAATACTCCCCGATCACCTTCTGAGAGAAACACTGTTAGAGGTTCAAGATAACTTATATTAATCAGAAACATCTACTGAACAGAAATAATGTACATAATGTACTGTACGATTTGATTCCATTAAGTTATTTGAATTTCAGTTGATTCAAAACGTAACGTCCTTTGTTTAAAAAAAAAATATGCGCATCCTTAACTTCTCGTTTAAATATTATATGAGGAAAAAAATCTATCCTTGGCTACAGGCACCTGGCATTATTTTCGTACCATAAAAGTAGAATTCTGCATCTGAATGTATTGGTCGAAAATATTATAATTTAAATTGAGCTATATGCGAAAATACGTACGTGATGTAAAACAATGGATGAAGATTTACTGTAGAACGAAATTAACAAAAACTGTTTTCATTCTTTAATTGTGTTATATATATAAAAAGAAATGATATGTCTAATCACGCATGTAGACAAAGGAAGTTCAACCAAGAGGCCTATAGATTTGTTTTGGAAGCTAAGCCACGTGTTGTTTTGTCCCGTGTAAATCAAAGATTAAGTAAGTACGATAAGATAATACATTTTTATTGTCTCTTAGAGTAACATTGACTTAGTTATAATTGCTGAGGTTAATCAACAATTATTCTTGGAAAATTGTTCATTTACTAAATTAAGAATAGTTTATCTCTATGAGTATTGTTTGACAGAGTATTCCTTGTGACCGAAGGTATTAGTGTTTTGAAAATAAGTTAATGTTTGAATCTTGATTGGATAGAAGCCTTACGATGTTGCTAAGCGAGATCTAGCGTTGCTCGATCTTACATTTTTCTACAAGTTTGACGTTTTTCTGGCACGTATGATTACTTCCTTTGTTTTAATAAACAAAATAAATTGTAGTCGTGATCATTTTTAAAATGTTTTTGTGAGTTAATGCGATATTTTATAATTAAAGAAACGTACTTTTTTCGGAGACTCTAATCAACGATATATATATATATATATATATATATATATATATATATATATATATATATATATATATAAATTGATTTTTATATATCTCCATATCTCACCTCCCTCAGCCCTGCGCTGCACCATCAAATTGAAATGCTAAAAAAACATACCAGCTCGAACCTCATCTATGTTGAAAATTTGATCGAGATCGATCGGGTGGTTCAAGTGGTTGAAGTCACAGACATACTCACTTTAATTTATATATAAAGATAACCAAAAAAGTTCTGTCGCTTTTCTTGGAGGTCTGTGTTCAATTGGACTTCACACTGTAAGTTGAATGCAAATGAAGATAAGGCGAAAGTCGTTGTTTGTGTGGGTATATCCAACATACTACCTGGTTCTGGCAGTTCAGTTACACCGTAAACCTGCGTAAGGACAGAGTGAACATGGGACCTCCACTCAGCGTCATAAGGGCGTGTATGCTGTACGTGTTCAAACTGGGGTCAAACGCCGCTGTAGCGGGGCGGAAGATATGCCAGGCCTTGGTGAGGGTGCCATGACTACGCGGACACTGCAGCGGTGGTTTAACAAATTTAAGAACGGAAACGAAATACTCGAAGACGAACCACGTGCCGGAAGACCAACACATACTCAAAATTAAGATCTTCAGGCAGCAATTGAGGTGAACAGTGGCGAGACGTGTGAGGAACTGGACTACAATTCAATGTGAGTTACAAAACCATTCGGCAGCACCTCCATCAACTTGGGAAGCACTACAAATTTTGTCGATGGGTCCCACATGATTTGATTCCTTGCAGAAGGCAACGCGAGCAGACCCATATGTTTCTTTGTTGTCTCGTCTGAGGAAGGAGCTATTTCTGGACAGGATGTTGACATGTGATGAGAACTGGATTCTGTACGAAACTCTACGGCGTCGTCATAATTGGTTAGCATCCCATCAACCGGTTCCAAAACAGCCAAAACCAGCAGAGTACAAGAAGAAGATCCTCCTGTGTGTTTGGTGAACTGCTCGAGGCATCGTGGATCAGGAACTACTACCAGCTGGTCAGAACATCAATACAACTATGTACTATCAGCAGTTGAGCCGTGTTCTAGATAAACTCAAAACTCTGGAGCCAGCACTTCTCAATCGCAAAGGGGTCCTCCTGTTACAGGACAACGGTAAGTCCCAGATGGCTAGGATGACGAGCGACACCATTCTATGCATTGGATAGGAAACACTATTGCATCCACCATATTCCCCGGACATTGCACCGTCCGATTATCACCTGTTCCATTCCTTGGACAATAACCTTAGAAGATGCCAGTTCAAATCCCTATGTTAGATATCGGAAACCGTTACATATTATAATTTAAAATAAGTGGGTTTTAAGCTTTGGTCAGTGTTTTTTTGTTAAAATAATCAATCCAAAGCCATGGATAGTCTTGCTATCAAATCCCTAGTAGAGGTGCAAATGCACTTGAAGTCTTCTTCGCTTCACGGCCCAGCAAGATCTAGAGCGATGGAATCCACGACCTTCCAGAACGTTGGCGGAAGGTCGTCGATGCTGATGGGGACTATTTTTGATCTTCCAGGTAGCCTACGTCATATGTGACATATCGATGTTCGAAGATGATGTGTGAAAAAGCGACATAACTTTCTTAGTTACCTTTATATATATACAAGTAAATCTAACCGATACGCCAACATAATCTTTAAGAATAATATGGTTTTAGCATATTAGGGTTCGTCTGTCAACAGCATCTCAATCATATGGCAGTTTCGATCAATTGTGATGTACTGATGTCTGAGACCGAAGTTGTTCTCAACTAATAAAAGTAGAATTTGAAGTAGTTGTCAATTTTGTATATGGCATGCAAGAATTTTTCGAACGAATGAAAAAGAATGTAGGATTGTCAACTAATGCAAAGTTTATATTACAATATAATTAAAAGGCAACAAAGATTTGTGTAACAAAGTTGGATGGTTTGATTTGAATTTGCAAAGGTGAATAAAAAAGTAATGCCTCTTGTGGAATAAAAAATACGTATTAATGAACATTTAACAGCTAAAGGTATTAAAGATTATAGCCTCAACTGTCCTGCATAGAGAACTACCGTTCAACATAGTCTCCATGATTTTGAAGACGTTTGCGCTGTCGAACCGAGGCATCAAAATCATTTTGGAAAAAATTCATGGATTCCCTTCTTGACCTATGATTTTAAAACTGTTGTAACTTCATCCAAGTTATTCAATCTCAAGCCACTTATCACAAACTTTGTGATATCCTAAATCAGCAATTATTCATTGGGCGGAAGTATACGACACGTTAAATCCCCAGTAGCAGAGACAACTTACAAACTGCTTGCTGTAAGCTTGAATTGCAAGTCGGCCAAGTTTGCATCCAGCTTGATCGGAAAACGTGCAAGCATGCCGCAAGCTGGATACCAGTAACGAAGTTACATGGAGGCAACCTTGCATTTAGTTTTTCATTCAAGCTTGACGCAAGCCTTTTGCAAGGCAAGGCAAGTCAATAGACAATGATCAGCCAGTGATGCTATGACGCTCTGCGAAGAGTCAAAAGCATCGCTTACAAGTACAACCGTAGGAAGATTGTATGAAAGAATGCGTTTCAAGTGCAAGTGTAGAAAACCAAAAGCCAAACACGCGCCAACTGGCCGAGAGCTTTCTTGCTACTAGAGATGTATCAGCAACATTCTGAACTGTAATGAGCCTGTCTCCTCTAATCAATTCATTCGCATCTGTAACTCATGCTGGCCGGCCGTTTCTAAACTTCTTCACTCAACGCCGCATATTATTGATATCTATTACAGCGTCCCCATAAACATTTTTGAAGCGATTATGGATTTCCTTAGATGAACAACCTTTTCTTGTCAGAAATTCAATGACGACTCTTTCTTTTAGCTTCAGATTCATGGTTCTAATCAGTCAATCTGCAAAACAAAAGACTACATTAATAGATTAAAGTTTCCTTTATAATATCATGTATAGATAGTTCGGTAGCTACAATAGAAACAAAATTATAGCGAAGGAGGTATTACGATTTGATTCACCCCAGTAGTTCCTTTTCAGTATTTATGCTACATAAGACGAGACCTACAAGTTAACGCGTGATCCGAACAACTTGAGCTTCCACCGCGAATTGCAATACTTTCGTGTGTTTCGTATGCTGTAATAATTTTTAATCAAACTATCCCAGTTTCCAATTAAAATTGTTCTATGTAGCTATGTGAAACTGTATGTATTTGCTATGTGTAAATTCTGAATATCATATACTTCCTTTATTTCCATTAAATGTCATAAAATCTTCCTTTTTTCTCCCTGAAAAACCTGGCAAGTCTAGTAAGATATGATATAGGACACTAAAAGATGTACCACCTTCATAGAGTGCTAATCAAGTACGAACACTAAGGCGACCAATCAATACTTAACAATATACTAAGTACATTTGATGTATTTAGTATATTGTAGTATATTTAGTTTATTGACATATTTAGTATATTCACAAATATACTAAATATACTTGATAATACCAGTCTCCTATTTGATTATAAC
Organism: Thermobia domestica; assembly: GCF_964235325.1. NCBI lineage: Eukaryota > Metazoa > Arthropoda > Insecta > Zygentoma > Lepismatidae > Thermobia > Thermobia domestica. The sequence goes on along the minus strand of NC_137469.1, from coordinate 141,308,668 downwards.
ACCTGCACACACGTATACATACAAATCGATAGAGTTATGATTTTTCTTGGAGCTTTCTTTATTGATTATCTTTATTGGTGTGTAATGTAAGGGAATTGGCTTTTGTATGGTTCAGGAATTTTTTTCGCTGTCTCTTATGTTAAATATGTCACCTGCGTATTCAGTGCCTGATGGAGCCAAAGTGGATAGTTGGCGAAACTTACTCGTTAATAATTTTAACAATAAACGTGTTGTTTTGCTCAGCGAGTAGTTTAAATCAAATTAAAGTATATAACAATCAAAGCTTGTACAATGGAAAACATCACAGTTTATGTAACTCCAATGGAACATAACCAAATGGAAGGATAGGAGGAGAACGGACATATGTAAGAGGCAGCAAATGGTGTTCCTAAGGAAGTATTTACACCGAGAAAAAATCGTACGTAAAATCGTATGTTACATTTGTAAATCCTGTAGTTTCTGGACTTAACGTACAGCAAACGTATAACTGAAAATGCATGTTTTATAATACTTTCTGTATAAGTGTTCCATCTATACGTACTTTCCGTATGAAACAATATAGGCAGTCAAGATTTCACATACAAATGGACTTATATATATCATAGAGCTGACGAAGGTAACATACATGTATGTATGTAATATAAGGAAGACTGCTAGGTATCAGACATCCTGCAACGGCATGAAATAAGGGCAGTGTCTATGTAGCATACGGATATAGCATATGCTCCGTACTAATTTCTGTAGTAAGCAAGAGGATTCTGTATATTTGTACAATATACCACTGTCCGGAGAAAGGATTTTCCTCAGTATAGTGGAAAAGGGTTATAATTAGGGCCCGGAAGTTGAGAAAAAATCCTCTTTTTTACAAGTGTCCGAAGACGAGGCTGAACATAATATATGTTCATTTTGGGTCATTGTAGGCCAGAAAATGGATTATTTTATTTGTCGTTTTTTGCCTTTCTCGTTTTCTTTTTTTTCTTTTTTTTGTTATTTTTATTGATCTTGTTTTAAGCTTTTCATAGGTCTTACGTCTTTTTTTTGCACTTCATCTTTCAACAGTAAGTTAACCGGCCATTATCTGAAATCAACACCACCCCTTAAACATCTTATGTTATTCTAATTTATTACTAATACCCGATATAATTGCTTTAGGCTATAAAATAGGCTTGAATACCAGGTAAATATACATTACTTGAAGTACCCTTTTATGTACATTCCATGTACCATACTCTTTTATGTACATTGGGTATTAAAGAAAACTTGAAAGTACAAATGAACAGAATAGTTCTTAATGCATTTTTTTTTTAAATCAAGAGTCTATATTCAGTAGTATTAAGCAATATAGCTTGAAAACTAATATGCTATCAAAATTGGATTTTTATCTTTCTTTCCTATCATATGAGTAACATCGTAACAAGAGATTTAAAGTTTGGTGTATGCTTTTTCTCATAGTCTAAGCTTCATTAGATTGCGTTAAATGAATCTGCCGTTTCAAGTTACGAATTTGAAAAAAATGAATTATCATGGCAATAAATGAAATGACCAATATAATTGGAATTATAATTAGATATGTCGATGCAAAGTTTCAAAATGTTTAAAGTATAAATCATTTTGGGTCAATTTTAGATTTTGCAATTCCATATTTAAATCAGTTAGGGTCTTAAATGAAGTTGATAAGTTTAGGTGGGGTTGTGAAAAATTTAAATTTATCTCTACATTTTCATTTTCAATATTAATAGTTTTACGTATTGATAAAACTGTGTATTGAAAAAGTACAGTTCAAATTTATCATAAGCTAGAAATTGAGTTAGGTTTCGGCCAATCTTTATAGGTATAGTATGTAAAATGTCATGTGACATTCTCAAAGTAATATGTCCTGGAACTAATGATGTAAAAAGTAAACCTGCTGGTATATATTGATGTTCAAAATTCGGATTGTGGGAAAGATTTCAATATCGCAGAATGATAAATTTCTGTTAAAGTATATATTTGTAAAACATTTAGATTTATTATTTGTGTGAAGTTCTGAAGTTTCGCAAAAATAGAAACTTTTTCCATTCACAATGTTGACCGTCTATCTCCACAAAGTAGTTATCTGTTAAATAAGCTTCTTTTGGCAAGGAATATTTAACAAATTTATTTGTCATTAAAATGCCTAAGTTACAAATTTCAAATCGTTTAGAAATTTTATCTGGTGTCACTACTGGTGTTTTCAACATTAAGTCAACGTTTTTGGAATCAAAATTAAAATTTATTAGGAAAACAGAAGAAACTGTATAAAACAATCCTGGGTGATTTTCAATTAGAGGGAGTACCTAAATTGCATTTAAAATTCTCTAAGTTACTTGACTTTGTAAAATGTTCGTTAACTTCTGCAACTTTTCTCTGTAAATAATGATAATTATACATAATTAAAAATCGTTTCTCATATGTTATTATTCCACAAAGTAATTCAGAAGTTTGAGTTTTCACCTGTAACAGAGCATGTGTAACAGCAAGAACTACTCCATGAAAAATTTTGACTTGATGATTAAAAGCTTTCTTAATATTATTTAGTTCGGAGTTCAGATAATCGTCGTGTTCTTGAAGAATGTTTAAAGAATTCTTTATCTTTTGAGTTTCGAAAAAGTTATAGGTCGAGAAGTCAGAAGACGAAATTCCTAAAAGGCAAGAAACAATTGATCGAGTAGAGAGATGTTTGTGTAAACAATGAAGAGAATTGTTGGAGTATTGAAATGCACAAGGAATAATAGTTTGTAATTATGAATGAAATTCTCGTTCTTTCGAAATTATTTCATCAATAAAATTGGCTTCAGTAACAAAAGTGATGTTAATCAAATTAGTGTGATGAGTGTCTAAATGATTCTTAAGGTGGTATAGACTGAGTCAGTATTGTGAACTGCATATCCTGATTCTGAAATAGCAATTCCCAAATTTGCTAAAGTAGATTGTTTATTGTTTTCAATAATCTAATCCGAAGAGATTTATTTGACTTGGAATAGAAGAGTGATTAGAAGCCAAAACATCTGAAAGGAAAAAAATGAAATCTTTCAATACATGCTCTACTACAGTGATAAGAACAAATTTATTTAATATAAATGAATAAAATCACTTTAAGTGCAATTATACTCTAATTCTGGGAATTCCCTAATTTCACGAAAAGAAGAAAACGATTCCTATTATACCCATAGGATAGAAAAAGGTAAACAATACAGAAGGCGTTGCATCCTATGTTGTTATTGAAAGGAAATGACAAATCATATTTCCATGATTGTCTGTAAACGTGTTTGGTAGAGTATCAGCGCACGAACTTACTGATTAATATCAACATAGGAAAGAATGAATAGTCCCATCACCTTGTTACTAATCTCCTGTTCTAATTCTAAAATGGTTACACTAATGTGCTGATTTTTTTTGTCACTGTCTGTATTTTCAAAAAATGGCTTGATTCTCCTTATATCAAATGAATCAACTTTCCAACCATCGCGGGGGTTTTGTATTTAATTTCATACGATTTTTCATTAAGATTGAACAAAATTTCTCCTTGAATACTGAATTTATGTCCAAAGCAAGGGGTAATTCCTGGTTTCGGATTCACTTCTTGTATTAAAACTTTCTGTCCAACTTCGTATTTAGGGTTTGCAAACTTCCGTTCAAAGTAGGCTTGTTATGTTCTAAATCTCTTCTATAAATTGCGATATGCTAACTGTCGCGCATTCTGAACACTTTTGACACGAGTTTCATTGTCAACGTATTGATATGGTATGTCTAATTCATGATCGAGCGGTGTTCTAGCATTCCAACCAAAAAATAAGTAGTGTAGTGAATACCTTGTTTCCTCGTGGATATGAGAATTTATTGAAAATACTACATTTTGTAATTATGTATCCCACGATGTCATTTTACGATCAATATAATGTTGTAAACAATTGTGTATGATTCCATTAGTTCGTTCTGCTTCTCCCACAGTGTAATGACTGGCTGTATTCACAAAATTTAAGTAAATGCCAAATCTATCCACAAACTCTTGCATAATTTTAGATTTGTGTGCGGCTAATCTGTCTAAAACAATCTGCCGTGTTACTCCAAAGAACTGTATGATTTCATACAACACTTCCACTATTGACTCAGTTGATACATCTTGAAAGCTGCATGCTATGACATATCTTGTGCAGGTTTCGACGGCTGTTAACACATGTTTGTGTCAGTATGTACTTGATAAAGGCATAGGGCCAAATTCATCCAAAATATTGTTTCCATTGGATTATATGATGGAAAGGTTTGCTCGTGCAATGAAATTCTGCCTGTACCTCTTTTGTTTACTTGACAGGAAATACAATGTTGACACTTCTGTTGAATAAATTGCTGAAGATTAGTCATATAAATCTTGTTAACTGCGGCTGAGTAACATTTTGAGCATGAAAAATGTGCACCTCCTAATTTAGCATTATGAAGCTGGTCAAAGACGTAATTCTTAAAGAGAATGGTATGCACAAAAGTTATCTGTATTCTCCTGGATATTTATGTTTTTGAAATAATTTACCATTTCTAATTTCGTAGTAAAAGGAATGATGTTCCAGTTTTCTGTCCTCTGCTGGCTTTCCCTCCAAGGTAGCAAATATAGGGGGAAAAATTGTCTTCTCTTTGCAATTTTGCCACTTCTATCTCATCTGTAAACGCAATGAATGTATCTAGTTCGTCAATTTTGAAATCCTCTGAAGTAGGAGGATTATTGGTTTCCCTTGACAAACAATCCGTCATATTTTTGTCACTTTTTACATGAACTGGTATAAACGAAAATTCCACCATCTGTAACTGCCAACGTGCTAGTTTTGATTATAAATTTGGTGTATTCTTTAAATACAAAATCGTTTTTTATTATCCGTAGAAAGAAAAAACTCTCTGCCAAGCAAAAGACTTTGACGCTTTGAAAGCACTAAGAATAGCTAAGAGTTCCAAAGAATAGATGTCAAAATTTTTCTGTCTCTTAAATTTCTGCTGTAATAACTAATTGAGTATCATTGATTATAGTCCTCACACTGCACTAAAATCGCTGAAATCAATTATCTTGAGGCATCTGTGAACAAAGCTAGTTTTTTTCGGGTCCTAAGGCTATAGAATTGATGTTTTCATGAGTTCTGTCTTGAGTTGTTGAAAACTGGCTTCCTGTTCTTTCCACTCCAATTTGACATTTCTGAGCATCAACCTATGTAAAGGCTCTTTAACTTATTAACCGTAGTGGGTCTCTGATAAGTCTTTATAGAGTTGACTATTTTGTCTGAAATCTTATACCCAAATCGAGATTAATTACGTTCCTAATGCACTAATTTCTTCATAGGGAAATTTGCATTTTTCGGCAGATAGCATGAGTCTCGTTTTTCTTAACCTGTAAAATATTTTCTCTAAAATTTGTAACATTTGTTCCTGCGAATTTGTGCTAAATAGGATATCGTCCATATAGTGAATAACATGCATAGGAAAAACATTTGCAAGAGTCATAGTCAAAATTCTAATGTACACTGCCGGACTATTTCAATAGCCTTGGGGAAGAGAACAATAACGAAAGCTCCCGATCTGTGGAATATTAAATGTTGTCACATCCCTAGAATCCTCTGCAATGGAAATAGTGTGAAACGCGTTTTTGACATCCAAACTAGAGTAGTAGATTCTTCCTCCAATTGGAAACAAAATATCATAGATGGGAGGTAAAGAAATGCTTTGTAGTACTGCATGCTTATTCAACATTTTTTAATCCAAACAAATTCTAAAACAGTTTTTTTCTTAACAAATAGCACCGGAGAATTATATGGGCTCTCTGCAGTTTCGAGCACTCCTTGATCTAACAAAATATTGATCTGTTCTCTTATTTTTGATCTTAAAGCCGCCGGGAGTGGATACTGGGCTTTGTTAAACGGAGTGTGAGTTTTTAGTTCTATGTGGTGCTCATAGTTTTTAACTTTTCCCAAAGAATTCTCTGTCCAAGCGAAGACATCTTCATAACGAAAAATCAAATCTAAAAGTTTCTCTTTAATTTCCGGTATTGCGGTTTTCCCTATATCAATTTTTGACTTGTCAAATAACTTTTGTTCTTTTTTAAAATTTCTGACTCAACCTCATCTGTTGTGGAATGAAAACAACTAAGTTCCTTTGCAGATATGACATGTTCTACAAAACCTATAACTTCGTTTTTGTCTAGTGTCTAGTGTTATACACAAGTGGGTTAATAATAGGAATGAAAAGTTGTTCTTTCGTTAAAACTGCTCTAGGAATCAGAATTCCTGATTTTTCTTCCATTCCCTATTAGGTTCTAGTAAAATATTCTTTTCCAGTTCTAGAATTGATTAGTTTAATTTAAACGTAAGTCTTAGTTCTAGCGGGAATGGAAATACTTTGTGTTAATACAAACATGTGGCCTAAACATTGATCCAACAAATTGCCCGTTTTGGCGAGACCTCATGATATGCATTTTCTTTCCCTGTCGGAATAATTATTCTAGGTAGTTTACCAAACCTACGCTAAGTTAAAGTACCTTTTTCCATATCAATCTGAGATTTGTGAGCTAATAGAAAAACATTTCCAAGCAATAATTCTTGCAGAAAAGACTGTATTATTCTAAACACATGATGAAAGCTTCTATCCCCTATCCGTAGTTTAATTAAAGCTAGTTTATTGATAACCAGGGAATTCTGTGTAATACCTCTAATTTTGGTATCTACATTAATAATTCTCGCAGTTTTTGGAACCATATCTTCCCTAATAATGTATATTTTCTGACCCACAATCACAGATTGCTTTAGCTAATTTGTTTTTATTAACACTGGAAGTAGAACAAACTCTTGGTCATTAATTATAACGGAGGATTTTACTACTATTCCTTTCGGTGTGTTTTTTGTGTCTGTGAACATATCCTCTACATTCACAGATTTTACATATTTAAATGACGTTTCTTTAACAAACAACTATCCTCAGAATGGAAAAAAATGACCACAGAAGGAACATACAGGACTTGCTGTTTCCTGAGATGGATATAATTGGTATTGTTGAGGCTGATTTACTAGGATATATGTTGCTTGTTGATTTTGAGGGAAGGATGTTTGTGGATAAAAGTTACAATTTCTGGAGGTTGAATTTTTGTGATGAAAGATTTTAGGATTGTGCTCACGTCATTTACTCTTTTGATTATTATAATATTGCTTGTTACGATAATACTTACCATTGTCTTTTGAGTTTCTAAAATGCCTACTTCTGTTTTGCTTGTGTTTGTTGTTATAATATTTATTTCCCGATTGCTGTGTTTCGTTAACTTTAGCAATTTGCAACATTCATTTTTCTACTTGTTGTTGTAATTGTTCAATCTTAATTGTGTCACTATTGTCTGAAATATGCTGACTAGTGTTTTTTGTTGATTCTTGTTTTATTTTTGATGACGTATGCTTTTCTTGCTGACGCGTGCTTTTTTCATGTGTGTCATAACATCGAATCGGAATCTGAAAGATTCAGTGCTTTGTTTATTTCTTAACTTTGGGATTACTGATTTCCATGATTGCAAGTTGTGCGATTCTCGCTGCTCTCGTCGTTTTACTTTTTCTTTAGTTTTTTTCAATTTTTAGCAAAGCTGAAAGTATTTCATCAACAGTTTTAAATGTTTGAGTTCCTACTCGTTCTAAAAAATATGGCTGTAAAGCAAAAACACTAAGAGCAATGACCTTCTCTTCTGCTAAAGTGTCATCAAAACTTTTAACAGCAACATATCTTAAACGAAATTTGTCACCGATTCACCTGGACGTTGAACACGTTCCCTTAACTGGTCTTCTATATCTAAGTAAAGAGTGGATTTTCCAAACTCCATACGAAAAAAAAACGCACGGAACATAAAATAAAAAAACTGTCAAAGAAAATATATCCTAGTCAGAATCGAACCCAGAATACTACAGGTTCATTAAGACGCCTCCAGCATGTCATTCTGTGAAGGCTTAATATTGGGGCGTAAATTGAGAATTGAATCCTTGACTATAGGTTCTCTGTGTATCAAAAGCTTAAGTTGATTTCTCACAGAATATTGCGAGAGATAGAGACAAACATGGATTAAAGAGAATAGGAGACTGATAATTGAGTGATAAAGAGGTTTTAATTTCATTACTCGTTTTTATAATGAAAATAAAGGCTGTGCTTGAGATACGAATCAGGGAATCTGAAACTATCAGATAAGATATATGACAATATTTATAGACAATAATTTTGGACATGAGTTTACCTTGGAACAATGAACGAAGTAAATCTGGTGTAAAGAGTGTGCCTGTCTACTCGGAAGTCATGAAAAGACTAATTGAAGCTGTTACAGCTGAGCCTGGTTCGAACTTCCCAATTAGGGAAGCGTGCAAAGTATACAACTCGCTATGCTTTCTAGGAGTTTGTCCAAGTTCAAGAACTCTGGCGTACAGATTTACAAATATGCTTCAAATTTTCATGTGAAGAGGGTGTTTAGTCTTGAGGATGAAAATCGATTGGTGAAATATATAAAAAAAATGAGCTATGGTTTGTCAAAAACAGTGTAAGACTATTGGCATACAAATATGCAGTTGGGAATGGTAAGAAAATTCCTGACACTTGGAATGTGGAGGAAAAGGCTGACGAACAATGGATGCGTGGTTTCATGCGAAGATACGGCAACGAATTGTCGATAAAAAGCCAGAACCTACGAGTTTGGCTCGTTCAACAAGCATCATCAAAGCAAATGTTGACTGCTTCTTAAAAATGTTGGAGATGTCCATAATTGCTTCGGTCTCATTCCCCAGAGGAGGGGTATTTTCCTTTGTTTTCCGATGATAACGAAGATAGTGCGGATGAAGAGTGCATATACTGCAGACAACCTTATAGGGAGATATAGGCGGAGAACAATAGATTCGTTGTGTAAACTGTTTTCGATGAACTCACGAACATTGTGCCGATTCTGACAAGAAGACTTGGAGGACTTACCTCTGTGACTTTTGTAGGGCTACTCATCCCTAAAACTGATTTCGATTCTGAAAGACAAAAGCTACTAGTTCCTAAGTTGAAATATATCCTTATGTTACAATGTATTATTTGTAGGCAATACCGATAGTTAACCTAAGCTCATCTGAAAAGCCTTTCTGAAGAAACTTACTATAACTATTATTTCGTAGTGTGAACATTGTGGTGGACAAACACCGTGTGCGTGGGTTTTCTCGGGGTTCTCCCGTTTCCTCCCACTGTCTTCATTCCACCATTTCATTCATTTCTCATAATCGCCGTCTTTTTTTAGCCTAACCGGCATAACGTGGGACGTAAAACTCGAAGATTTCATTTTCATTTCATTTCATATTTCGTAGTATGTTCATTTCTTTTATTTATTTTAATAATTGTTGTCTAGATCGCAAATACTAGTATTTTAGTTCATATTGCGTTTCTAATTTTTATACAAATGCTATGTTCCAAGGAACAAAGGGTACTGTTCCATGGTACGTCAACATGTTGTACCATGGAACATTAATAACCATGTAACTATTTTTCATTTATTTCTACAAAACAGTGGTATTACGACTTATAATTATTAAATTAATTATGGTAAATATGACATGTGGTGATGGTGGTGATGGTGATGGTGATGGTGATGTTTATTACTTTCTTCGATTCAAATAACTTATATTTAAGAGCAGTTATGAAAAAAGTGTTGCATGGTACAACACTCTCCCCTAAATGACTGCCCTTTGTTGGTTACAACACTTTAAACTATGTTCGGTCACCGTATTTCTCGATTTTATTTTGCTATTATTAATCCCGGACTAATGCCGGCCATTATGCTATGTAAGATGCTGCTGGTGTGTTGGGGTTTATTTAGGGTTAGAATTACGCTCGGATGTTGTTTAAAAGTATCAGACAAGGTGTGTCATAAGAATAATCGGACAAGGTGTTGAGAAATGGTAAGAACAAATGAAGTCCGTTACTATGTAATATAAATAGTGTGTTCTGGTATTGATGTTGGAATGGAACCATAGGAGTTCGGGGTAATATAGCGTCAGGGTATAAATAACTATCTGGAACTGTTTAATACAATGTTTTATTGAGTATGTTTAGTACAAGGGGTCCAGAAGCACGTAGAAAACACAAAATTTACAGGAGAAATGAATGATGCAAGTACTTAGACGTAACATAACGTAACCAAATCTAACCTAACCTAACGTAAAAAAACCTAAGCTAACCTCAATTAGCCTAAACTAACCTAATATTAGTAGAAATAAGCGAAATTCTATCATTTTTTGGAAAATTATGCTGGACCGCTACACTAATATAAACTAAACCAACGTAACCTAACCTACCCTAAACTAACCGAATGTGAACAGAAATTACCAAAATTGTAACATTTTTTAGAGAAAAGAGCTGGACCCCTTCTGCTAAACATAGGCCGTTTTATTTAATACAAATGTTGTATTTTAGATTCCTATTATTTTTGATACAAACTTTAAAGTGTGTAGGCATCCCTGGTGCCACTACTTTTCTTATTTAAAATAATTTCACTCTATAACAACATTGTTTAACACAGACGAATTCGAATTATATGCCTGTACCACTTTGGTTACGGCTCCAGCCGTAACCACATATTTTTAGCGCAAACCAATTATTGTTTAATACAATTTCATTATCCTATAACAATTTTTAGTACAGGAGTCGACATGGATAATAAGGCTGCGACAAACCTTTAAAACTACAAATGTGGTTATAAGACAAGATAATGAAACCAAAAATGGCTGAAGTAATTGAGTGTTGAAAATAAAATAGATTGAAGATATGAGGAAATTGAAGTGGCAATATTTCCTAGTGTGGTGTTAAGAAAAGGAAGAGAATTAAGTGAAAATTCACATTTTACACTGTACACACATAGCTACACTTAACCACAAATATATCCACATACACCCACAAATATCCTACACACTTTCATTTTATTTATTTTTTTCAGCTTTTTCCTATTTTTTTCACCCTGACCATCTGAGTAACTGGCCCTCTTCATTCCGCTGGAACTCCTCACTGATTTTGACTATTATTCATCCTTATTTTGTGACAATTCATTTCTTTAACTGATTTTGACAATTTATCTACCGAACCATGACTTTGCTGAAATATAATTTATTTTCTTCAAATTACTCCAATATATAATTCAGGCATTACGACTTATAATTCAGACAAAAATGGAAATGGCGACGTCCGCCATTTATAAAATTTTATACACTCTATTAAACAAGCAATTCAATTCTTCCACAAGTAATTCAATAATTTTGCATTTTTAGCACAAGGCTGTTACACCTAATTAATTACCGATATTGTTGTAATATTACAACACTATACGTGAAGCGGTGTTATTCTTTCCGGTGGCTAATGTACCGCTATGTTGATTTGTTGCGTTTCTGCAACATTTGACGTCGAGTATGATGCATATTACTGCCGTGTGTCCTGAATACCCAAAAGATATATTTTCATAATTTTCTCTCCATTCAATTGCAAAAAGCCGATAAGGGGTTAATAAGCATCGTTAATGCTGAAGAAGACAAGACAATTTAAGGAGAGTTAGAGCCAAGTGTGGCAATTGATATTATGGTGATTTATGGTAAAGCCAAGTGTATCTAAAGTTATTGGAATAGTTTTTGGAATACAGGTACCTGTTTAGCGGAATGTCTATAGATGTAGATGTGTGGCTTGTTGTGGTTGTGTAACCACAAATAAAGATTGACAGTGAAAAGGAAGTGATTTCAACAATCATTGGTAAACTTCAGTAGAGTTGAAAGTTAGTTGAAGTAATACTAAAACTTTACTAAGAAGAAAGATCACATTACCTAACAAAATGGAAATTAAATTTTAAGGAGCTGTGGAGGAAAATCAATCGTATAAAAATTTATTCATTAACAGTCCATGAGAAACCTCACGTTCGTTTTAAATCACTCTTTCTTCTAAATGGAGTTCATTGTGTTTGAAAACAAACACTTTAAATAGTAATCAGCACCGCAAACAAGATTTGCACCTGGCACTTGAACTATATTCAAACCGAACACTTGAACTAGCACTTATTATTGAGATTACATTTATATTTTTATCTAAAAAAGCACTTAAGTGTAATCATTGTTTATAAACCCTCTCCATTAGTTGTTTCCACACAGCTAGGATGTACATGTAACACACACAGATAATAAAATCTGCTGCGTCATGGTACTGAGAGGAGATCTTGTCCTTCTTCACTTTTCAATTTGTACTGATGTCTCGTCTCAAGATAACATTCCTGCACTAGTGGATCCTGAACTGTTGTTGTGGGGAGGGGGAGCGGATTAAATAGACACTGAATGTAAACTTGACGTACCGAATATATATATATATATATATATATATATATATATATATATATATATATATATATATATATACAGAGAAAAATCCGTTCTCCGGACAGCGGTATATTGTACAAATATACGGTATCCTCTTGCTTACTATAGAAATCAGTACGGAGCGTCATAGGTTATCCGTATGCTACATAGGCACTGCCCTTAGATGTTACATCATGAAGTTGCAGGATGTCTGACATCTAACAGTTTTCCGTATATCACATGCATATACTCATGTTACCTTCGTTAGCTACATGTTATATACGTCCATTTGTACGTGAGATCCTGACCGCTTACATTATTTCGTACGGAAAGTACATATAGATGGAACACTTATACAGAAAGTATTATAAAACATGCGTTTCAGTTATACGTCTGCTGCACGTTAAGTCCAAAAACTACAGGAATTACGCATGTAACTTATCTTTTTAAGTACGCCACCTACATTTTTTCTTAGTGTATAAAATTGAAAATGACTATAAAATTGAAAGTCACTGTTTGTGACTCTTAATCTCTTGAACCACCAGACTTGATCTCGATCAAATTTCCAACATACATGAGGTTCGGGACTTGGATGAATTTTATCATTTCACTTTGACAGAACAACGTAAGGGAGGGGGTGATATATAAAAATCAATATAAACAAAAATAAAAGTGACTAGGTTTGTGACTTAACTCTTGAACCACCTGACCGATCTCAATCAAATTTTCAACATAGATCAGATTCGGAACTGGAAACTTTTTTATAATTTCACCTTGACGGTAGACTGGTATATATATTAAAATAAATAAAACTTAATAACTCTTGAACCACCCCACCGATCTCGATCAAATTTTCAACATAGAAAACGAGGAACGAGCCTGTGATGATTTTGATTATTTTACTTTGACGGTGCAAATTAGGGGAAGAAGGAGGGGAGGAATATTTATAAATAATTGAAAATGGCCAGTATTAGTGTCGAATCTATAGCTTTTGGGGTCACAGAGATGAATGGGGCAGTTCCTATGGCGTACCCCACAACATAGAGGAGGAGGAGGGGGATACATATAAAAGTGATCGAATGTGGTCGATGTTAATGTCTAATTCATAGTTTCCGGGGTTACTAAGATAAACAGTGACACTTCCCGTCCCGTTTAAAACTAAATTCACCCCGCAACTTAGGGGAGGGATATATATATATATGAATGATCGAAAGCGAACGATATTAGTGTCGAATCCATAGTTTTCGAGGTCGCTGAGATGATCTTTCCGATGCCGTTTCAATTGACATTAAAAATGAAATCAGAATTTTTCACGAGTACCAAACATATGAGATAAGGAGTTGTGCATTTAAATTTTCATTTTAACCCAGTGAAGCGGGAACGGATGCTAGCCTTAGATACATGATGGAGACACGTGAGTCATACCGTCTGGAAGGCAGTTCTATTCCGAAGAGAATGATGGGCGAAACATGACCCTAGGGTAATTAGGGATGTGTCAGGGATTTTTTTATCAAAATATACTTCTGTATAGGGGAATATGGGACACTGTCGGTATATATATATTTTTGGCGGGCTTATTTCTGCACCTAGAAGATTGAAATTGTGCACAAACATTCAGCCCACCGAGTAGTATTTAACAGATTTTTTTTCAGATTTATGCGTTAAAACAGGGGGGGGGTCCAGAGGGGCTAGAAGTTGAAAGAAGGGATATTTAAACCAAGTAATCCCTTTTTTCAGGAATTTCCCACCTTAGATACATGATGGAGACATGTGAATAGTACCGCCAGAAAGGCAGTTCTATTTTGAAGAGAATGATTGGCGGATTATAGTCCTAGGATAAATAGAGATGGCTCAGGAAATTTTTTACCTGAGATCATGGTGTTTTGCGGTAATTTGGGACATTGTGGGAATTCTTGATAAAATTTCTCCCGCTCTTAGTGTTCAAGATATAAACTTGAAATTTGGCACACACATTCAGTATATCAAGTACTATTTATCAGATTTTTTTTAGATCTCTACGTTCACACAGGGCCGTCCCAGAGGGGCCCAAAGTTTTAAAAAAAATTCCCTCCGAAATTTTCCCTTTGACATCATTTTTCACTCTCCTTGTACATGGTATGAGCATGCAAGTGGTATCATTTGAAAGCCAGCTCTATTCTGAAGAGAATGAGGTATGAGTCATGATCCTAGGATAAATAATGACGATGCAGTAGCTGCTTGGAGAACCTGGAACATAAAAAATACCCCAAAAAGCCCGGATCCCGAAAGGGATATATACATATACCGTATATAGGGTGGTTTAAAAGTGTAGAAACCCCCTAATAAGGCGTAAGCATTGCAAAACATAACAAAAGTAGCAATGTAGGTGAAGAATAGAGATGAAGAAAAATGTTCGAGGAAACATCACAATAACGTCTGCAATCTTGAGTTTTACTCAACTATCTTAAATGGAAACCGCAGCATATCATTTTAATAACAAATTTTGATAAAAATTGAATGACACTCTTAGTTTTATTCTAGCGCTAGCCATTACGAAGTTATGTCTGTTTGTTTGTATCGTTGCAGGTGACTTACTAGCAGAAGATGACCCTGACGCATGCAGAACGTATTAACATCGTTCTGATCTCTAAAGAACGAAGCACTAGGGTGATTGCAGACGATTTTAACTGCCGTCATCCTGAAATACTGCCATTAACATGTGTTTGAAACGCTGAAGAAATTCCAAGAAACTAGATCTGTGGTAAATAAACAAAAGAGTAGTAGACTACTCACGGCGACAGACGAGGCAACAACTGTGACAATCTTGGCATCATTCAGTAAATGTTCCAAGAGAAGCACGCGTAGTGTAGCGGATGAAATGGTGTTAGTTCCACCTCAATCATAAGCACTATGTCAGTGAACAAGTGGCACCGTTAAAGCTGCAACTTTACGAACCCGTTACAGAAGATGATCCAGATCGTCATTTGGAACTTGTTTAATGCGCCACAGAACAGATACGACAAAATCCGTATGTTCGCCTCTAATGTAGTATATACTGACGAGGAAAACCTTTATGTGTTGGGTGAGGTTAACAAACAGAATGTGCTGTACTGGTCGGATAGTAATCCACATTGGTTTGATATGTCCGTAGGTGTTTCTAGAAAAATGATGGTATAATGTGGAGTGTTGAGGACTTACCTTGTGGTCCCATTCTTCATCGAGGCGGCTTAACGGCTATGGCTTATTGATGTATATTAAAAGACGACATTTTGCCATCATTCCTGTCGGAGGATGGGTCATTGTCTGAGGTTTTTCAGTACTATTACGGTACCTGCGTCCGTGATATTGCGGTACGTCGGACAGTAATCCATATAATCGTTAGGCGTTTCCTAATGCGTGGATTGGTCAGTGAAGTTTTGGAGAATGGCTCCCTCGTTCCTCTAAACTGACTAGTATTTGTGAGGCCATGTATCTGTTATGTATGCGGTGACTATTCGGAAACATTCATTTCAAAGAACGAATTATTGTGCATGTTTCAACACTACAGGCGGTACTTTGAATGGCTGGGAACTCAAAATGCATCTGACAATTGACTGAGATGAGAAACACATTCTTTTGTTTTCTTTCACACACAAATTTCTTTTGTTGGGGACACATAAAAAAGTCATAACTTCCTAATCTTTAGCGCTAGAGCAAAGTCAAAAGCGTCATTAAATTTCTACCAAAACTTGTTAAATGACATATGACTTCCATTTAAGACAATTGCGTACAATTCAGGATGGGTGACGTCAATTTGTTGTGATTTTTAAACATTTTCCTTCAGCCCTATTCCCCTCTTACATTGTTACTTTAGTTACATTTTGTAGCATTTACCACTTATTATTAAGTGTTTGCACACTTATGTACCAACCTATGTATATGGGACGGCCTACATAAAAGAAGGCAGCCGGATAATACCAGAGAGGAGCAAATAATTTTGTGTAGTTCTCTGAGTAATGCTGGCTGAGCCGACGTGCCGCCTGATTCGCAGGTGTTTATCATCTTGCGGGATATGTTCATTTCTTCCGCGGCGATATGGCGCAGGTCTGACGCTGGATTTGTAGTTTTCTTTAGCCGGATTTCTCTGTTTGTTCAGTTTTGTAAGACCCATGTAAATCTAATGAACAGCAAATGCCACTTGTTTTCATGTTAAGCTCTTAGTAGAACAAAGATGGCTGACAGCGCTACAGTCGATTTAAACACTCTTTTGTTCAAAATGAGAATCGAGTTCTCTTGATTTTAAATCTGCTTCCATATTTCAATTGGAATTTATAAGTCGTGGTTCTGCCCTCGATAAGTTGTACTTCTCTTATAAGTTACAAAATTCGTCATTGTTTAATATCAAGTGAACTTGTTTCAGTTTTACTTATTGGTTGTTGAACATTACCAACGTCTGTATTGTTTCTACGACAGAAAAATATTGGCTGAAAGACAATTGAGAAATTTCTCAAACTCGTTGATGGACGGACATGATGTCATTTAAAAAAAAAAAAAACTATATTGTGGTTGGCAGTAAGTCAACTTCCTCCCACAGAAATGTCCAGATTTCCAGGAAACCCTGGAAAGTAAGTATCTACGCACTCTTTTTTCTTCACTATTCTAATTTTTAGAACTAAAGAGTCAAACACACGTTGGATTTCCTTTGTATTCCTCACATCTTCAAACTGTTTTCCTTCTTGGGAATTTGCAGGAAATTTAGAAAAAAAATTGATTCAGATACTATTAGTTAAAAAGAAAGAAAAATAAGATAACATTAGAGTTCTTTCTTTTTTCCATTCTACCACTTTGTGATACACAATCTTACACAAGATGAATGTAGCTGTTTCCAAATACTCAATGGTTCCCTTTTGGTGTTTCTTTGCTTACAGAAGTAGATGTATGGAGAATATCTTGAGTACAGAGTGCGGCAGATATTTGAGAACACATAGTATAAGTAATACAGTATCATGTATGTCATTATAACGCATCTCTTTTTGTTGCAGGTAAACGTGGGAAACACTACGCTGACCCAGGAAATGAAGAGGTATGAAGTCATTGTCTCCTTGGCTGCAGGACACACCGATTCCAACACCGCTGCCTTCCTGAACGTCGCCCGGTCATTCGTCTTCGAAGTTCGGAGAGAACTGGAGGCCGACAGTGGTGATGTGGAAACTGTTTCACACAGGAGACGACATTGTCAGCTCTCGGACAGGACTAGGACGCCCGAATTCATCGCTTCCGTCCAAGCTGTTGTCGAAGCGGATCCAGGGAAGTCCATGAAAGCACTCGCAAGGGAGAAGCAAGTTGACGAGGCCACCATTCGACGTGTGGTGTACGAAGACCTCCGTTACAAGTCGTACCTGATGCAGAGAGGCCAGTTCATGTCCGCTAAAACCAAGGAGAATAGAGTGACCCGCGCCAGGAGCCTTTTGAACAAGCTGAAACATTTTAAGCAGCCAGAAATGCTATGGTTCTTCTCGGATGAGAAAATCTTCGTCCAGGACCAGAAGAGGAACTCCAGAAATGATCGGTGACTAGGTAAAACACCCGGGGAGGTTCCGACCGTCATGCACGCCAAGTTCTCCGCTTCCGTGAAGGTTCTGGGGGGTCCTGAGCAGTGAGGGTAACGTGATTCCTCTACATTTCTTTAGTCAAGGGGCCAGAGTCAACGCCGTTGCTTACAACGATGAGTTGAAGATTGTTGTGCAGCCCTGCATCACTGCTATAGAGAACGGCAGGTTATATGTTTTTCAGCAGGACTCCGTTCCCTTCTATACGGCCCATTCAACCCAAGAGTGGTTCGCCACGAATTTTAAGGACCAGGTCATCCCAAACATGTGCCCCCCAGTTCCCCTCATGTCAACCCTTTGGACTTTTACGTCTGGGGCGTGGTTGAGAGGGCCTCCAATAAGAATCCACACAACGCTGTTGCGGCTCTCAGGGCAGCTATTGTGGATGCCATGACAAACTTCCCAGGACCAACCTCATTCATGCCTGCCGACGGTTTCTACACCGTTTAGAGGCTGTTATTGCGGCAGATGGCGGTTTCATTGAATTATATCGTGTGTTGGGTCTGTCTTCATATGTACATAACGTTCAATGGTCATTAAGTGCTCTATCTTCAGTCTCTGCTCCTTTTTCCGCGGATGTTATTTTCTTCTCAAATAGCTGCCGCGCCCTGTATTTCCTGGAACTAACGATCTTATCTGTAGAGGAAAGGGGGCAAGAGTACGCATTTTGTGTTTTGAATGGTATATTTCAAAAAATAGATGCTACATAGAGATAGAAATTGATGGAAAATATAGCATGCTTCTTACTCTATATAACGTGTAAGTTATGAGTTAATACATAAAATGATTGACATGTACCACACTGTTTTTTGGAGTAGTGCGAATGCGTACACATATCCCCACTTATGGGGCAGGAATACGCGATTCTATGAGGCAAAAGTGCGCACACACTAAATAACTCACAAAGTTACATTAAAGCAGAAGGACATTCCGCTCGTACGAAGGACATTCCTCATGCCACCATGTAAAACACTTAGCACATTGCATCAAGTCTTCCTCAGGAGGATCTATGTAGACACCGTCACAACTGAGGCAAATATATAATTCTTCATTTCTTTCTTCTCTCTTGTTGAAAACGCTATCTGTCGTGATGTAGAAGGAACTGTTTAGTCAATTTCTGTTGAAGTATTGTCTTCAGTTGGGATGACAATATGATTTCAGATTTAACGTCAGCGCGGGTTTTTTATCAACTTTACATAAAACTGAAGAGGCGGGGAAGTGATCGAGATCATTCTGACATGACGTTTACTAGATATAGACGGTATGCACTCTAGATTGCCTTGTGAGTGAGATTAGAGGATTGTGAAGATGTATTGTCAGCACTCTTCGTTGAATGAATATTACGCGAATTTTTGCATAATGAGTCGTTACTAATGGATGTAGATGTGTCTTTAGATACCTCACGTTCATCATTAGTCACACTAGAAGGCAAAAAAATCTTCCTCTTTGAACACATTTTGATTTACCAGGAAGATGACACATTTACGAAAGCATGCTGTAGCATTTCCAACCGTTGCTGCTTTGAAATATGCACCTGCAAATGAGGCGCTTAGTATCAAAAGCCGCCAAATTCTCTCTCTCTCTCTCTCTCTCTCTCTCTCTTTTTTTTTTTTTTTTTTTTTTTACCGAAATTGAGTTATAAATCGTTTCTTATATGTGTGATCTAAAGGAATTCTGTGAAAAGAGTGTTTTGTTTAAAAACTTAATATATCATACTAAAAACCTAGTTCAAGTATCAAACTTTGTACGCATATATATGGAGATTCACTGCACGTTTTGCAAGATTACTTGAAACTAAGCTAAACTGATGTGGTGGATTTTGATACAAGGCGCCTCAAATAATGATGCTACTTGAAATTGAGTAATGTTTCGTCCAGGATGGTTCCTCATACATGTCTCATAAAATAATGTGCATCATGTCTTTAAGGTTCCAGGTCATGTGTTTCAGGTTCCCCTAACACAACTTTATTCGCTGTAGATTTACCTTTGGTTGATAAAACTTCAGGCAACTTCTTTGGGACCATGTTTATTCCTGTTTTGTTCATATTGCAAACATTCTGAGGTTCGATGCCATTCTGCTCGATACATTCTTGTAAAGTTTAAAAGAAGTTATCAATTTGTATTTTACTGAAGCCTGATGCTTTTCCCATGCCAGTTGGAACGCGTTGCCACAAGGTGATAACAGTATTTCTACGCCGAAAACCTTGAACCCAATCCGGAATATTTTAGTCACTTTTTACATATTGATACGCTTGTTCACTATATCTACTACATGCATGTTAAACTTTCGATTAACAGTGACAAACCACAACTCACATGGCTATATACTTTTCTGAAACATTCCCAGAAAACAAATCTTGAAATGATTTTGTCAGTGGCGTATTTAAGGGGAGCTTCCCGGCTTAAGCTCCACCGAAATTTCATTTAATATTTTAAAGTATATGAAATATCTTGCAGAATTTTCATATTTTCAGGAATTAAGTTAGCAAAGCCCCCGTCGTAAATAAGCCACTGGATTTTGTCAGTGAAAGTTATTACTACTTTATGGGGCAATAGTACACATTCGCACTTTTGCCCCGATCATAACTGCTCATACTTGACCCACTGCATGAATTCAAACGGGACTCAGTGTAAGTCTGTCATCTAGTGTTCATGCAAGATCACATGCACTTTGATAGAATGCTTGATTAATGTATAATACTGAGCAAAAACAGCACAACTTATCCATATTTATATGTCATAGAAAAATTTCAATAATTTAGTTACCAATATTACTTGTAAGTGTTGAAAAAGCATGTTTACTTAAGTAGAAATTGACGTAATCCTTCCTCCATCTTCAATGTTGGCTTGCTTGTGGTAGCCATTAATCTTGATCAATACGTCATTAACAGCATTGACAATTTACGTTGTTTTTTTTTTGTTGACATTTTGGCACTTCGTACTCTTGCCCCACTCTACTCTACCTATCGTCATAAATTGGCGTAATACAGACAAAATAACAAAGAATCGGCTGTAGCCAGTGGTGCTATTCAGCCGGTTCGCTACAACCGGTTGTTAAAATATTCCGAGTTCGCAATACAGTTTGTTATACCCAGACATAAAACACGCACACGTATGACCTAGCCAGAGTGATAGAAAGAAGTGAAATTTGTGGAAACATTTCCGTACTTTTCCTGCTTCCTCGCATTGTTGTGAAAATAAACAACTTTGAATTCTCCACACCCACATTTCGTAAGGTTTCAGTCTTTCTTCGTCGATTTTGCATAATGTTCATATGTCTGCATTATACACTACAATACTCCACATAAAGCATTTTATGAGATGTTTTTCTCAACTCTCCATTCAAGAACCGCAAAATAGACTTTTCTTCCTCCTAAATGCTTCCCTGTCTCTTCCTGTTCTTGCTTGTATTTTACGATCGCACTTAATGTAATTTATAAAAGTACTACCCAAGTATCGAAAAGCAGTTACCTATTCTTATTCCCCCTTTCTACTTCTATATTTGAAGCTAGGTTAGCATGTTGAAATCACAACATTTAAAACATAGTGTGAAAATGCAAATTAAGATAGATGTTTATTACATGCAGTGTTTCGTATTGTAAAACTAATTTTGCTACGTATTCTATTTAAAATACGTAGTAAATTTTAGACTGACTAAAAAGAAATTCTGACTGACTGATCAGTGACTAGGCCGAACTGCTTAAGTTACAAACTTGATGTTTGAATAGTACCTAAATTTTGTGGCGTAGGGTACCACTAAGGTAGGATTTAAAACAAATCGACAAGGAAAGAGGGGGATGAACTATGGATAACAATTATTATAAGATATCCATATCTAACGATCATTTAAGTTTAACGACATGAAATTTCGTTTTCAGATTTTCATTTAAAATAATTTAATGCGCATTTCAGCGTTACTTTTTAATATTTGATGTAAAAGGAAAGAAACTGTGCGACAGTGATTTACTAGATGCCTATACGAGGTGTTTCGTGTAAGCCTTCGAGTATAGACCAATTCTTCATCAAGGTGCAGAAAGGACTGAAAATATTGCCGGCAGTTAGACATGGAGACATTTGCTAGTTTTTATTCTAAAGTAAAAAAACATATCAGACTGTAAGTAAAGCTAATATGCAAACTTCAAAATATTCGAGAGATAAGGGTTGCATAAACATCCAGGCGAAAATAATAGATATTTTAAATTCTTATTATAAACGCAAGATACCTTAGTCTCTCAATCACGGTAATTCCTAATAGTGTACAGTCATGCGTAAGCAGAGGATGAATAATTTAAGGTCTGAATCCCTACCCCAAAAATCCCGGCTTTTTTGTAAATTTGGTTTAATTTGAGGGATGATTTTACAAATTTTAACATGATTTATCCTCGTATTAATTCTGACCCCAAAAGAAAGCTTTGAACACCCTCCCCCCGAAATAAATTCATGCATATGAGCCCGGTCAAGCTAATATTTGTCATTAGTTGTGCAGCCTCCTACCTAACGCCAAGAGATGTCTCTAATGTATAGGTAGTCCATACTGTGAACTAGCTGAGGGCATGGAGAGAACAATTAATTGTTAATAAAAGACAAACCACACAGTAAATAATATTTGTGTTAATTCAACACGATGTTTCTATGTTACTCTAGTAGTATTAAATTTTGACACATGTCTGGTGCTGCTTCAGCTCAATTGAATTTTGAAATAACTTGTTAAAATAGAAGCGGTTAAATCAATTACCTCATGTGTTCTTTACGGGTTGAAATGTACCGAGAACAAGTTTAAGAACATCTAAAGTTGGTGACAGCACTTATGATAATGTAAATTTTCTCCGAAAATTCATAGAAGTATATTTATGTGAAAAACTATAGGAAATACAGTACATAGTTCGTTACTTTATATAAATGTTAAATATACGTGTTCATAGCTAAAAATAAAAACTAATATAAACTCTAAGGTAGTTACTCAGATATTTCTGATATCCATCAAAGCTATGTGCACACTGAAAATTACAACACAACTATATCTACCTGATGCACAGAATTTTGAGGCAACTTTCATACTTTAGTCAGTCATATTGCTTAGCAAATGAAATGTTTGGCTGATCTCTTACAAATAATACACTTGTCAATATTCGTGCCTTTAAGACTTGTATTCACTATATACAACATTGTATATATCATATTGAGGAGCACTGTGGCACTGGTCCTTCGTTTAATTATATACAGTAGTTCTTTAAAACCGTCGCGGTATTATTTTCACACCGCGCAACATCAGTTTTGTATCAAGCCTGTAACTCCTGGCCTGTGCTAACCGCAACTTGGTGTTGAAATAATGTGCTAAAATAGGAGTCATAGTGGGACCACTGTTCTTTATGTTAAAATTAAGTAGTAATAATATCATCATATTTTGCTTTGTATAACTGGCTAATAACACTGGTCGGCATGAAAATCCTCCCACGAGGGTGAAAGGGTGTACCGAATAGATTTCGAGACGCTGATTACGAATATCTCATCGACAAAGTTCCAGCATGTAAGTTTTTTTTTTTTTTGGCGGGATGCTGTTTCCATAATTGACAGAAAAATCGTATTTTTCGTATTTAATATATGTTTTCCGTGCTTGGAGTGCATAATTCTGAATTTTTACGAGGGTGAAATGGTGTACCGGATAGATTTCGAGAAGCTGATTACGAATATCTCATCGAGAAAGTTCCAGCATATAAGTGTTTTTTTTTTGGGGGGGCGGGGTGCTGTTTCCATAATTGACATAAAAATCATATTTCTTGTATTTAATGTCTTTTCGGTATTTGGAGTGCATAATTCTGAATTTTTATCGTTCCACACTGCATACACTAAAACCTAGGCGTTATTGACGGAGAAAGGTTTCGTAATCAACTTGCGATCATACGTCACCTCCCTTTTGTATAGACGACAGACAGATTGTTGAAAAGAGGCGCCAAGACATAAACCACGTTGTCACGTGAAACAAATATTTCAGTTTCGAGTTGATCTTCGTGTTAGAAGGTGGTGTTACGCTGTGTCTGTGTATACCGTAGGTGAAAAATATTTCTGCGTGAAATATTGACGTTTGTGTTAAACGAACATGCCGAGAACTTGCAACAATTCGAGAGATTCATTCTGCTACATATGTGGGGAAGTGACTTTCCAGGCACAAAGTAGGCCATTGTCACCGTTCCTGAAGACAGCCTACCATTTGTACTTCGGGTGTAAAATCGGCGACCAGGATCGCGTTTGGGCTCCGAAACAAAGTTGTATCTCGTGTGTGCGTACTCTCACAGGATGGTTGAAAAGTACACATAAATCGATGGTTTGGCGCGAGCCCCGTGATCATGTTTCAGACTGTTACTTCTGCCTGACTAATATAAAAGGTTTATCAAAAAACATGAAGCATAAAATACAGTATCCTAACTTGGATCCGCGAGGAGACCTGTGAAACATGATGTTTGTTTGCCTGTACCCGTACCACCAGATTCATACACCCTGTGCAGTGTTTCATCCGATGAAGAACCTGCTGCTTGTGAGGATGTTGCACAATCTTCGAGTACACAGTCAGATCCCAATTACGCTCCAGTGCCTGACACTAATGAACCACATGTGATAAGTCAGGAAGAGCTGAATGATCTGATCAGAGACTTAAACCTTCCCAAGTCCAAGGCCCTGTTGCTTGCATCACGACTTCAACAATGGAATCTACTAAACCAAGATGTCAATATATCGATGTATAGGAAAAGAGAGGTGAACTTAGTTCCTAATTTTACAAAGGATGGTGATTTGGTGTATTGCAGTGACATTCCATCGCTTATGGGACAACTAAAGTTGAACTACAACACTGAAGATTGGAGGCTATTCGTCGATTCCTCTAGGATAAGTCTCAAGGCAGTGTTACTACACAATGGCAATGAAAAGCCAGCCATCCCTATAGCCCATGCTGTACATATGAAAGAAACATACGAGAACATGCGAAACCTATCGCAGAAAATAAAGTACGAACAGTTCCAGTGGTCTGTATGCGCTGACCTTAAGGTTATTGCCATCCTCGCCGATTTACAAGGAGGTTACACAAAGCACTGCTGCTTCTTGTGTCATTGGGATAGTCGAGCTAAAGATCAGTACACCATCACAAAATGGCCGCCAAGGAAGCAACTGGTCCCAGGGAAGATGAACGTGGCTAATGAACGTCTTGTGGATCCGGAGAAAATATTCTTACCACCCCTTCATATCAATTTAGGGCTCATGAAGGTCTTCGTCAAAACCCTGAACCGGGATGGTGAAGCATTTAATCATCTCAGAAAACTCATCACAAGACTCAGCGAGGCCAAGGTGAAAGAAGGTGTTCTTACGGGACCTCAAATCAGAGACGTTTTTAAGGATACTACATTTTCTTCTAAGCTTAATGAAGTGGAAAGTGAGGCTTGGGAGGCCTTTCGAGAAGTGTGCAGTAACTTTCTAGGGAATCATAAGTCACCTGATTACAAAGACATTGCGGGCAGGTTAATTACTTCATTTCGTAACATGGGATGTAATATATCCCTAACGTTACACTTCCTGCATTGCCACCTGGACTTCTTACCTGAAATGTGCAGCTTGGGGGAGGTCTCTGACGGACACGGGGAAAGTTTTCACCAGCAAATAGCTACCATGGAGAGGCAATACAGTGGTAAATGGAGTGTGTATATGTTGGCAGACTTCTGTTGGAATGTGACACGCGAGACACCCTGTAGTAATTATAAGAAAAGTAGGAAAACCAAGTGACACGTAAGTGTTTAACTTTTTATGCAATTTTATCTGCATAATTTATGTTGATATTTAAATTATAACGTGCAAATTATTATGGGTGGAGAATAGCGTCTTTTGGCGGATATTGAAACACCCCCCTCCTCCCTGAAAACTGGTACGTCCTGGAGAAAAACGGGTTACGGATTGGAACTCAGGAGCCCGAAACCTGTAGGAATCACCTATTTTCGTTCGTGGGAGCGAAAAAATTTCATTTTGCCGACCAGTGTAATCACTACCTGCATCAGAAGTACTTATTACGACATACATTTATTTGATATCTTTCTTTGATCATACATTTATTTTCTATAAGTTGGGCACTTCCCAATGGAACTGATGATGCAAACAAGATGTTAGATACTTTCTTTTCATTATATTAGGAATCCCTTATCCAGTCATTGGAATAGCATCATTTCAGATTTTGGCAGGGGAAGACAAGACTATGCACCGACATAAGACTTTGACATTTCTTACTAGTATATTAATATAAAATTTATTTTTTAAAAAAGTGTTTTTCTCACCCCCTGCTCTCCTCAAATGACACCCATAGATCATAGATAATTTCGACTTCCAAGTATTTCAGAATGACATTCCAGTTGAAAAAAGAAGTACGAAATAAAATGTACTCGATAGTTGTTAATTTACAGCTTTCTAGAGTTGTTTCTGTATTACAGTGTTATAACTTACTCTGAAGCGTAAATATATAGCTTATTATAGCTTATTATAGCACATTATAGCTTTATATTTATATGATATCATAATGCACTCTCGTTGTAGATTCAGCAAAAGTTTTAATGTAAATTTTCCTTCGACGAGACATGGCTTGCAGATAACCATGAGCACATTTCAGTCCATTTCAGTCATATGCCGGCTAATCAAACCACTTGACAACAAACTACTGATGAACACAAGTGACGATTGGCTGAAGAATTTGTACCAACTCCAACTAATCGGGATTTCTCGCAATGTTCACGGATTCTGCTCCCATTAAATAAGACTTTCATGTATTATTTGCCGAACCATCTTGATATGTCCTATTTATAAACAAGAAAGGTGTATGTACGCCAAGATAATTCCTAATAGTAAAAATTACGCTAATAGATGTCGCAGACTGCCTGACGTCAATAGATATCACTAGTGTATAGGCAATTTACAGATTTAAAACTACTGTAACGATTTAATTGCAACTTGAAACTGTATTTTCCAACATAATTGTTTCAAAATACGTGACGGAACGTAATCATATTTAGATCTTAGCATGAATATTTGTGAATATTATGACAGTTTATTTGCAACTTAAACGATATTGTTTCGATTTAATTACTTCAAAATGGATAGTAACGATACTAAACATGAATGTATTTTGTTGTTTATTGTTAGAATAGCAGCCGTAGATTTAAGTATTAAGATTTATGCAACTGTATGTTAGTTGGTGGGCACACAAAACTGGAAAAAGAATAAAAGTAGAGTTTTTAATTAAGCATGATTTTACCTATAATGTACAGGAAGCCGAAGATTCGATCACAACAAACTAGTATTTACTAAAAGCAAATGTTTTGAATTCATGTGTTCATTGCATATGTTCATTATTATACATTCAGAATCATTCCATTCAATCATAAATTTGTGTTGTTCATTACACACAACAAATATACTATTCTTCAAGGCATGTATCTAGACTCAACAATCTTCTTGTACACTTGTGAACAGCTCTTGAAGCAATCATATTCTCATCGTATTGGATTTGGATCACCAAATGTTCCGCCAATGAAAGAACCTCGTCTGCAAACGATATGTGAAGAACGCCCATAACTGGATCGTAGGTGAAATTAGAGTGCGATTGATCATTGGCAAGTATACCTGAGGGCTCTTGCTGGAGCCCAACGATTGATACAGTGTTCAATCCAATGTCCGATACAAGACTGGGATAAGCATTCAAAATCTCCATGACAAGTGTATTCTGAAAAAATAAATAAAAAATAAAATAAATAAAACCAGTTACATTGTGTATGTGCATGCAGTTCTACAGAATTAACTAGTATTTGAACAAATTACTCATAAAACTAAATTAAATTTCAAGGCGTTACGAAGGGCCATGGTGAAACATAAGTCATATGCTACACTGAGTGACACATTCACACAAAGCCACAAACAACCTCGGGCTTCTTAAGCCAATGTTTTTTTTTCCTTACTCAAGATAGTTTCCAATCTCTTTATAATTTTGTATCAACAGCAAAAACTATAAACAACGATGTTTTTTTATGACTTACACGTGTTAGAGGAAAAATGGCCTAATATACAAAATACACACTTACTCACTATCTGAGTATCAGTCAGAAATTATAGAGAAAAGATGCGATCCCAAAGTACAGGCTTTTGATGTAATTTTTGAAAATAGAAGTGCAAGTCTGTAGATAAAGTTAAGAGAATGAATGAATAGCTATGATTATAATGAAAGCCCAAACGTCTTGGATAGATTCGACTCACCACTGAGTTTGGATTATTATCTTAAATGAGAATAAGTTATTCAGAAACTATAGAACTAGAATCATATACACTGAAAAAAAGGACTTGGTCAGGAATACCAAATTTGTTTGGTCAGGGCATTTGGTCTTTCGTTGATTAATTTTGTTATGCGAGCCAAATCTTAAGTGATTTGGTAAAGATTTGGATTCCCTGACCAAAATGTTTAGTTACAAGGTCACGTGTATCCATTTGATTTCTGGGTAAACATGGGGAGTATGAAAGTGTGGATCGCGGTTTGAGCGTATGAGTGAAAGTATATAGTGTTTCTACTGAAAAAAAAAGACATTTATCTAACCATCACAAGTTTACACCGCTTGGAATTCAAACAACGTGTGTGAAACAGACTTTTGTTTACACTATCCAACTTTCAACGCCAAAGTCTCAATGATGTGAAGTGATAAGTCATTGTCACCTGACAGCAACACAATGGATCTCGTGAGCAATACATTAAGAACTTGGAACTTACCGCTGCTAGTCAACGTGTTTCGAGGTAAGCTTACTTTTTCTTTCGTATTACTTTACTGTTAGTTAACGCATATTGGCTAATTTATTGACTTAAATTTGGCATAACAAATGCGCCTTTGGTAAACTTTACAATACACGCTCGAGCTGCGCATCGATGGTAGGACACAGTAGAGTAAGATAGGGATAAGTAGGGTAGAGGTAGGAACGGGTTAGCTCAAGTTTAAGGGAGTTTTGACCCATTTTCATAGAATTAATAGAATGAAATTTCTCTATTAATTCTATGAAAATACAATGAGGGGGCCTACATGAGCTTTGCGGGGCCAGGGCCCCTTGGGCCCCCTAGGATCGCCGTCTTTGACCTAGGGTGACGGAACGTCTCAGCTTTTAACAGTGTTGTCCCAGTTTCTTAGAAAATCGTCAGGTTTCCCGAGGAAAATACAAACGGAACGAGTGTCTCGTTTTGGCTTGTAGCTACATAGTATACTATTAATTTCTTGTATATGTTTGAATGGTTTTTTCAACGAAAATTCAACTCTTCTACAAGAAATTCAGTTATAAAAAATATGTGAATGCAAGAGGTAATCGATTACGTTTGCAGCTAAATGTTAAAAGATAATATTAAAAAACTAAAATCGGAATAAGCTTTAATACATAAAATCTGGTTACTTTTAAAGCTAGAGACTTATTCCTCGCGATCATGAATAATAACAATGATTTACCTAGATGAACTATCAAATTATACCAGTTTGATAAGTATCCCGTTTTTCGATTTTCTAAATCTGTCACCTTAAAATAAGCCATAGCAACAAACAAGGGGCAGACGAGAAATGCGGGGGTTCATAACACTTCTGATAGACAAACAGGAATACAAGGTGGCGGGTTTTAGTAGGTACATCAGGGTTAAGCAATGACTACTCTAGACAAACAGGATTATACGGTGGCGAAATCGATGGTTTTCAGATACACCAGGGTTGAAGCAGTGACTACTCTAGACAAACACGATTATACGGTGGTGAAATCGATGGTTTGCAGGTACATCAGGGTTGAAGCAATGATTACTCTAGGCAAACAGGATCATCCACTGGCGAAATCGATGGTTTGCAGATACATCAGGGTTGAAGCAATACTACTGTAGACAAACAGGAATATACCGTGGCGAAATCGGTGGCTTTGCAGGTGTACCAGGATTGAATCAATGACTAATCTAGACAAACAGGAATATACGGTGGCGAAATCGATGGTTTGCAGGTATATCAGGGTTGAAGCAATGACTACTCTAGACAAACAGGAATATCCAGTGGCGAAATCGATGATTTTGCAGGTACATCAGGGTTGAAGCAATGACTACTTTTATACTGCCAAAATTTCTTCTCTACTTTCTTTCCCTTCGTTATGAAGTCGCAGGTGACTGTACTAGTCTCTACTACATACAAATGTATCTTTATCTAACGATATTCTAATGTTCTTAATATTTTACATTACCTGACTGTACGTGAAGTTAAGCCAATGGAACTGTTGTTTCTCAACGCTCTGTATCGTCTCTCCGTCGTCCCAGAATAATTGTCCAGCTGCCGTCTCTTCTGCGTCCAAAAGAACAAGGAGTTCAAAGTTGTTCTGTCGACTGTAAAAGATACAATAATGGAAATATCACTTAAAGAATGAACGTTGACGGCATATTATTAAATTTAATTTATATGTTATTGAAATAATTGCTTTTTTGTTATCAAAGTGATTTATAAGAAGAAAGAATTCTCCGAATCTGCAATGAAATATATGAAACAGGAGAGAGGCCAAAAGACTTCCTGAAAACGATCGTGGTATCAGTGCCTAGAAATCGAACCAAGAGAGAAGTGAGGATTATAGAACTTTAGTCTCATATCTCATGCAGCAAAAAGTTTACTTTGAAATCTGAACAGAAGGTTGTAGGGAAGAACAAGTGGAAAAGTTGAAGAGGAATAGTTCGTGTTCAGAATAGGTAAGGTTACAACAGGTACAATTAGATTATTAAGGGTGATCGGTGAAAGGTGTAAGGTGTAGAAAAAGGAAAAGAGGCGTAAGTAGTATTTATTGATCTAGGAAAAGCTTTTGACTGTGTGAATTGGGAATTGTTGTTTGGAGTTCTAAAGAAAGTTTGTTTTGGAATGGAAAGATCCAAAGATCAATAAGAAACCTATATATGAACCAGGACGTAAGCATTAGAATAGGGGCGGAAATGACAGAGGAGAGTTCAATTGGAAGGGGAGTTCGATAGGGATGCTGTGTCTTGCCAACCTATCTAGAAGAGACAGTGAGAAATAGCCAAGACGCATTTCAGTAGGAAGTAGAATGATGTATACGATTTCTACTTGATATCACGCTTGTTGCGAAATCTGCAATGAAAATCAATAATATCTTAGAAAACTTGAGAAATGCCTGTGGAAAATATGAGATTAAAATAAATGTTAGAAAGTAAAGTCATGGTGATTGGAATGAAGCAGTCAATGTCAAATATAAAAGTGGGACCGAAGAAAATAGAACAGGTGACTACTTTTCTATACCTAGGTAGTATTATAGTGATGATATGAAGTGTGAGCGTGAAATAAAAGCAAGAATAGGAATGGCGAAAGAAGCTTTTAGGAGAAAGAATCTCAGAGTTTGAATACAGAGTTGAAATAAGACTCATAAAATGCTTTAAGTGAAGAATTGTACTCTATGAGAAAGAAACATGAACAGTACTCAATAATGATGAGAAACCACTGGACAATTTCTAAATGTAGAGATGAATGTGCAAGAATGGAGAGAATTAGCTAGGTCGAGCGGAAAACGAATGAGAGTGTGTTAGAAATAGTGTGGGAGAAAAGAACAATTTTAGATATTATTAAGAAGAGGAAGAGAGACAGTTTGGGACGTTGGCTAAGAAGGAACTTTATCACAAGTGACGTGCTAGGGGGTATGGTGACAGGAAAGAGAGGGAAGAAACAAAGCAGTTTATAATTGATGCACAATGTCAAAACAGAAAAATCGTACGTGAAGACGAAGAGGTTAACGGAAGACCATTGAGCATGAAAGCGGCAAGTGACCTGCCAATAATGGCAGAATATATATAATGATGATGATTAACTTACCTGTAAATTTTTCTTTATCCCTCCCCTTCCTCCAGACTCAAATTTCACGACACTTTGTGTTTACTATATTCTTGTTGCTAAAAAAAGTATATTATTGCTTGTAACTGGACCTAGAGTGGAATTTATTTAGATGGTGTATTATGAGAATTTACAAAATTAGGATATTTCTTCTTTAAAAAATCTGAAACATTTAAGGTTAACGTATAAGACATATTTCCCAGGACAAACACTAACATTATAGCATAACTGCTATAAAAGGTTAACAAATTTTAGCCTGATGCCTTTCAGCTAACTTTTATAGTAGTATTTTTAGTTTAAACGTGAGAAACGATTAATTAAATAGTTTTGAATCGTTCATCACTTCAAAGTAACGACGGATTCGAAACGCCTACCAATGATGACGTCATAGTGATAATCCACAGGCCTTTATCGATGGTTACAGCATGACAAACACAGAGATGGAGTTGAATTACATTTGGAATACTGGGAATGTTCGTAAAAGTGTGTTAAATATCTGTTTGTTAGGACCCAACTAATGGGCTTTAATGATTGTAATGTTAGTATGTCCTTTACTCCACAGACAACTGTTGAACGGAGGCAAATTTTTGAATTCTGTTTCTGCAATGGATAGCTTGGCCGACTATGTTAATGTAGTCGGTCCGTTAGTATCTTTACGAGTAACAATGATTGTAATAATGGCTATTCATATTTCATATTCCAAACAAAAAAATAATTTGTTCAGGTTTAAATTCTTTTAGAAGTTGGAAGGTAAAATATTTTTCAAGATAAAAGTTTTTTAAAGGTTAAAACTGTTTCTGAGGTTAGCAGATATTTTGGGGTTAAACCTCAAAACATATTGGTGATGTCGAAACCTCACATGCTGTGGTATAAAGCATAATATTGGTATTATTGCAAACAGATATTCTTCCCCGATGTTAAAATATTCCTTAATATTTACTAAAAAATAAGTCACGTTAAAACCTCAAATACTTGAGGTGTCAGAGGGTATATACCTCCTATACTTGAAGTATGTGAGGGTATATAATACTGGCTGTTTCAACTACTAGTATATATTCATTCATAAATGTAAGTTTCCTGATATTAAATTTACTGTCTTTACCAGAGTCTAAGTTTAGAGACGTTCTCTATGTGCCTCGGTAACTGAAATTCTACTGTAGCGATCAAGTATATAAGACCACTCTTACAAAAACATGTTTTTCGACTGTTACAGTCACATTCGTTATTTTTCGAACAAAATAAGTACATATTCTCAAAGAACAATCAATTTACATAAGAACACACTGTTTTGAATTGGTTTTGGTGGTTTTCCCGGACTTTTTAATTTTGGCTAATTTGCCGGAAATGAACGAACATTTGCCTTCTTAGATGCAGACACAGTTTATTTTAAACAAAAATATACCATTCCTTTTTCGAAAATTATGACAAAGACAAAAAATCAGCTTGGCTTCCATGAAAATTTTCTTATGTTCAAGTGATGTCGTGAAAACAGCGATTTTATACCTCTGCAAAATCTGTAAAAATATGATTCCACTGTTTCTTCTTGTTTTTCATCATTTAACTGTCGAAAGTCTTAATTTTTGTTTACGTATCTCATTAATACTTTGTTGGCCCACCTTTTGTGCTGTACAGTCCTCTTTCCACTTTCTGGCATTGGTCTTACCAGGGACGTACGCAGGAGATGGGTTTTGGTGGTCTGGATCCCTAAAATTCTGATTTTTCTTTAAATTTAGTCTAATTCTAGGGGCAAGTTTACACAATTTAATATAATTTATCCTCGGATTGAATTTGAACCCCCGAAATGCCCCTCCCGAAATACATTCCTGCCTACATGTCTGTACCTTAACAAAGAATGGGTCATAATAAGGGTCGATTTCTGCCTATCGATGAAGTTTTATGAAAATTGATACTTGTTATCTACACGATATTCCGCGTCAAAGGTCGTTCAGATTATCTTGAGATCATTTCCGGTTGTCCCTGTAGAGCGTCCGGAAGTTATTCCTAACTCCAACCTTCGAAAAGCCGACGTAGGTGCGTGAGAAACGGATTTTCGTGGAAAGCGCCAACATGATGGCAAAATTCTTAATATGTGCCTTTTGTTATCAGAGTTTTATTCTGCTGATAAAGGCACATAAAATAACCAAATAGCAAGACCACGGGTTGATTTGTTCATCATGAGAGCAATTTGTTTAGGGAAAAGCGTGTTCAGTCAGCTTGTATTTCGCTATCAATATTCGTTTTCGGAGTTGTAGTAACAATAGAGCGGACACTCAGAACAACACCAAAAATTGCCAAACTGTAGTCTGATATGTGTACTTGAACATACTAGAGACTCAGATTGTTCTTGGAGTCCCCTATATATAAAACAAAACTTTGCACTTGAAATCGCATGTCTGATATGAATCCATAGTAAAACACAAAAAAATCAATTATGCAAACAATAAACTATCAAAGGAAAATATGTGAAGACTTGTGTTAAATATCGTCCTGAAGAATGTTTGATCGTATTCTGTATCGTCAGTTCAGTCATCATCCACTTTACCCTGGGCATCTTCAACGTAATCCTCCTAAGATGCTGGGCCATGGAATGCGGTTTGGTCGTGCGTGCGAAACCCTAAATACCACAAGACCAAAGCTACGTGAGCACAGCAGCCTATCACACTAGCACCGGCCTTACACGGGGAGTACGATTCCAGAATATCAGCAACATCGTACTTTATCCAGAGAGTGTAGGTACGGCGTGTGGCGAGACTGGATTTTAACACGACTGACATAATCCTTTTGCTGATTAAGAAAGAATTCATGGGCGAATCCAGTGTGCACATGCTCCCTAGTATAGCTTTGTGTTTGTTTGAGTTGAAAAACGTTGATAATCAGTTTACGCAGCATCTCTTCGGACAATACAGAAAAGTGCAAGAGATCTACCGCATCCATCGGAGCTCATTTTATTTTGTTCCGCTCGCGATCCCAACCTTTCTTGGTTAGCGTCGTTTTCTTTGTAAAGAAGAGCATGCATTCTTCGTGCAATGTACTCGTCGTGGGAGGTGTCAAGTATGAGTGGAGGTCTAAATATATTGCAAAACGCCAAACAATTCGCACATAGTCCCCAATAATTGAATCTGGCTATTAAGCATAATATATTCCAGGGACTTCAATCTCTTCATTCTGGAATTGGCGGAGTCGAGAACACATTTTTGCTTCCACACGAGACTGGTTGGCTTATTTCACGTTCACATCTGGCTTCAAGTTTTTGTTATGGAAGTGATGTGTGCATCACCTGGAGCTGTCTGGGACTATGACATTAAACTTCATATACATATCTGCGCTTTTGCCTGAACGGAAATTATAATAAAATGTGAAATGTTTGGGCAGATAATGCACTTGTTGTGAGTAGAAGTTGTCTTCGTCAGGAGAAATCGGCTTTATGGGCTTATCCTTTATGGGCTTTTACACACTTTTGTGTTGCTTCTGGATCAAACTCTAGATCCTTAGTCGCTTTTTATGAAATGTCATTTGGTTGACTGTTCACCGTGACCCTCCGCAGGTCTGCCTCTGATCGGTGCTGAGGTTGGATCTGCTGGTTGATTATGGATTGACGTTGAGGGTTGGCTTGATGGTTTGTCTTTGTTTGGCGTGGCGGTACAGACTGGTGGCTTCTTTTGGGCCGAAGTTGCAAGCTGGTCGGATGCTCTATCCTGTGCAGTAGTTTGTAGGATGTGTAGGATGCGGCAAATCTATCGAACTTTGCTGTATTGTCAGAAGAAATGCTGCGTAAACTAACTATCAACGTTTTCCAACTCAAACATAAAGCTATACTAGGGAGCATGTGCACACAGGATTCGCCCATTAATTCTTTCTTAATCAGCAAAAGGATTATGTCAGTCGTGTTAAAATCCAGTCTCGCCACACGACTTCCCGTACCTACACTCTCTGGATAAATTACGATCTTGCTGATATTCTGGAATCGTACTCCCCGTGTAAGGCCGGTGCCAGTGTGATAGGCTGCTGTGCTCACGTAGCTTCGGTCTCGTGATTATCTAGGGTTTCCCACGCACGACCCAACCGCATTCCATGGCCCAGCATCTTAGGAGGATTACGTTGAAGATGCCCAGGGTAAAGTGGATGATGACTGAACTGACGATACAGAATACGATCAAACATTCTTCAGGACGATATTTAACACAAAAGTCTTCACATATTTTCCTTTGATAGTTTATTTTGTTTGCATAATTGATTTTTTTGTGCTTTACTGTGGATTCATATCAGACATGCGATTTCAAGTGCAAAGTTTTGTTTCATATATAGGAGACTTCAAGAACAATCTGAGTCTCTAGTATGTTCTAGTACACATATCAGACTACAGTTTGGCAATTTTTGGTGTTGTTCTAAGTGTCTGCTCTATTGTTACTACAACTCCGAAAACGAATATTGATAGCGAAATACAGGTTGACCGAACACGCTTTTTCCTAAAAAAAAAAAAAAAAAATTGCTCTCATGATGTAACAAATCACCCTGTGGTCTTGCTATTTGGTTATTTTATGTGCCTTTATCCGTTTCTCACGCACCTACGTCGGCTTTTCGAAGGTTAGAGTTAGGGGTAACTTCCGAGCGCTCTACAGGGACAAACCGGAAATGATATCAAGATAATCTAAACGACCTTTGACGCGGAATATCGTGTAGATGACAGGTATCAATTTTTATAAAAATCCATTGATAGGCCGAAATCGGTCCTTATCATGACCTATACTTTCTGAAAAGTTTCTTTTTGGTCCTGAAGGTTTCTAACGTTTCAGCAATCGGTTTCTGGGCTCCAACACAGAATCAATCTTCTCTTATACTAATTTACAGTTCATCAAGTCCCATATCTCTTCAGTTCGGTTCATATTCTGGCGATTGTCTTGGACCCTCTAGCAGAGGAATTTTCATCTCGTTGAACCACTTCTTAGCGTTTCGGGAGACATGACAACTGCATTATCTTGATACAACTAAGTCTTCCCTTTTCCCACTAATTTCGTCTTTGAGAGAATCATATATTCCTTCATTATATCTATTCGTATTTGCAGAACCATCCACCATGGCTATCTAACAGCACGACTATCAAGAATGTATTTCCATCCGCAACTCTTACATTCGGATACTTGTTTCGTGTCTTCATATCGCTTAATGTTTTGGTGAACACACTATTTACTAATGCTCAACATATGAGCTATCTCTCTCTCACTTTTGCTTTTTTTTAAAAAAAAAAAAAACAATTAGTTGACATTTGCCATTTCGAAAGAAACACTGTCCCTGTCTCCGATCAAACACAGTTTTGATTGATTGATTTTTATGACCCGTTCAGCAGCGAGGCTATATGAGACGTGGACCTATTGATTAACGTAGAATCCGAACCACATGAGCTCCCGCCGGAAATCGAACCCGGGTCTCCCGCGCCAAAGGCGCGTTCGCTAACCGTCGATCAAGCACAGTTACCGTATGTAAACATAAGTATAAATCGGCCTTCAGTTTTGTGTTGTCAGTAAGAGATAGTAGTGTCATCAAGTTTATGATATTTTACGACAAATAGCTGTTTTTATAGACTACTAGCAAAAACCCGTGAAAATTAGAATTTTGCGACAGATTTTCAAGCTCAAAAAATCGATTTATGGTGTAATCACTTTCACACGGGTAGATTGTTACCAGAAAACGAATGTTTTTCTATTTTGTTGCACCTTCATACTTAAGTACAGGGCCGTAACTTGTGGGAGCAGGAGGGACAACAGCCCACAGTAAGCTCACCGCCGTTCGAGGGGGGTCACTTTAAGACAAAATTTTCTTACTCCATATATGGTACAAACATTAAATTATAAATGAAGCATCAAACATATTCATTGCATTACATAAACAAAACATCACACAAGAGGTAAATAAAATAAAAATGATTCGTGGGCCCATTTCAGTAAAAAAATTCTGCTATTAGGGGCCCTAGAAATAATATTTATTCGTATGGCTTTGAGATTTGCCAATATTGTCTTCTTAATTAATTTGTCATGTATGGAACGGATCCAGGGGCGAGGGAAGGGACCACAGGTTCCGGGGTTCCCACAAAGAATAAGAGAAAGATGGAGAGAAGGAGCCTATTTTCGAATTTTTCGGCAGGGCCTAAAACAACTTCACCTAGCAGGTGCCCAAAGATGAATGCTTGGCCCTCCAGAAAAAAATCTAAGTTACGGCGCTGCTTAAGTACTGTGTATTTGTGAATCCTTTATTTCGGCTCATTAGGCATGAATAGGTTTACATTCGGCAAGTTATCCAAAATTGAACCACCACCAAAACCAATTCAAAACAGTGGTTCTTTATGTAAAATGGCTTGGTCTTTCAGAATACAAAATTATTTTTTCCAGTAAAATAACAAATGTAAATATAATAGTCGAAAATCATGTTTTTATAAGGGTGATCTTATACTATATATTTGAGTGCTACAGTATTTTGTTCGTTGTCAAGACGCAAACCAGAGTGCAGTTATAAAAGGGGTGCGATCATTTATTATGGAAATGTCCAAACTATCCTAGGAATGTTGAACCTGACACCAAAGCACTGAAAGCGAGTGTTCTAACAGTAAAGCTACGAGAAGCTCCTAAAATAGCTGGATATCATACTTTCCAGTAACTTATTAAGTACTAACATTAAATTATTGGGTATTAACTAATTCCAAACACATTATTATTTTACATAAATCACAATTGAATCCAATGTTATAATATTGTTTATTTTAAAAAAATGTATATTAAATCTAGTTTGTAAGTATACTACTTTTCTATGTTGTTACCTGGCTTGAGTGTTTAATGCTGCCGATTGTAAAGGTATAATAGAACCACCTCTGAAGAATATTGGAGGACTTCCTGTGTCGTTGCTGGCCACGGTAATTACTCCTTCCCCGCCTTGGTATTGTTCAGCCTATTCAAATAATGAAACAAGGTGTCACTTCTTACAAGAATATATCAGGTTCTGTCGCTGATTATAAAGAATATTCCAATTAGATCACATGATTTTTTTAATTTACGGAAGACTTTATTTAAAAATAGTTTATATTATAAACTGCATATATTACTACTAAATTTGGATTATAGTATATTTCGAATGTACTTCACGACTCTGATGGTACATCCTACATTTTTTTTTTTTTTTTTTTACATCCGATAGGATAAATCCCTTTTACACAGGTAGAACAAAATATGTGATAGAAAATCGCACCAAAATATTACACTAATGAAAAAAAAAGTCTTACAGAAAAGAATCAAGTAACAGTGGAATGTAAAATTCGGTTTAGAAAGTTTCAAAAAAGTCATTTATTTCCATGATTATTGTCTTCATTTTAAATAATTTATTTGCTATTTGTATTTTTTTATCTTTTGCTGCTATTTATTTTGTTGTAAATAAGATGTACGAGTCGGATCAAAATTCCCTAGACTGATATATTTTTTTTCTCTTTCAAACTTTCCCTAGTTTGTTGAGTGTTCATTTCCTATAACAACAGTTATGTGACAAGATTAGCTTAGCTATATTAAAGGAAGGGCCAACCACATTTGTTTTGTTCCTTTGCTTTTTGCTTCTAGCCCTATTTTTCTTACTTTTCCTACACTTTTTTTTTAAACAAAAAGTAGACACAAATACACCGAGCCAAAAATGGGTACAAATTATGCTACTTTCAACGGACAAAACAGACACACACACTATTGCTAGTGTATTGGTTTATTTCTGAAGAACATAGAAAAATTTAAACATTTATATTGGTCAATCAAGTTAGCACAAGAATTTCCCTAAATTTTCATGTTTTATCGAAAAAAAATTCCCTTTTCCCTCTTTTGCTAAATTTACCTACAAAATTTCTCTAGGTTAGGGAAATTTCCATCCAACTACGAACACTGCTTCTTACGCATTACTTACGTCAGCAATAATAAATCCACTGATAATTCTGATGAATTATAAGAATGTGAAGCCAGAAAAAATGAATCATAAAAAGAACAGCTAGTTTCTTTAGTTAATTGTTGTGCGCAAACCGATTAGGCTCAAGTAAATTAGGCTCAAGTAACCGATTAGGCTCACTTTATGTAAAACATTCTTATCAGGATTTCTTGTACAATAGATTTCTATTATGGATTTACGTGTGTTTTATAATCAAGGAGTCCTCAGCTACCAACCTTTGATGAATAAATAACTGTTAATCTCCAATCATATAAAAACTACAATAAATCTTACCGTATATTCCAGGTACCAGGTGCCGTCTGGAAGAGTAACATTAACTTCAGTAGCTCCCTCGTATAAAACAGGTGCAACTAGAATTGACGAACCCAATAAAAACTCCTCCTGAATATCCAAAAACTCCCTGTACTCAGGAAATCTAAAATTGAGTATAAATAAAGCTGTATTAATTTTTCAGTGCATTGATAGTATAAAGATAATCAAGAAAGTTCTGCGCTTTTTGAGGAGGCTTGTACACCGTGAGTTGAATACTAATGAAGATCAGGCGAAGGTTAGTTGTTGGCGTGAATATATCCAATATATAACCTGGTTATGGCAGTTCAGTTACACCGTGAACTTGTGTAAGAATAGAGTGAACATTGAATATCCACTCTAGAACGTCATAAGGGCGTGTATGCTGTACGAGTTAAACTGAGGTCAAACACCGCTTGAGCGGGGCGGAAGATATGCCAGACCTTTGGTGAGGGTGTCGTGACTACGCGGACAGTGTAGCGATGGTTTTACAAGTTTAAGGACGGTGACGAAATACTCAAAGACGCACCACGTGCCGGAAGACCAACACATGTACAAAATGAAGATCTTCAGGCAGCAAAGAGGCGAACAGTGGCCAGACATGTGAGGAACCGGGACTTCAATTCAGTGTGAGTGGAGAAACCATTCGGCAGCACCTTCGTCAACTTGGGAATCTCTATAAATTGGGTCGATGGGTCCAACATGATTTGATACCAGGCCAGAAGGAAACGCGAGCAGACGCCTGTGTTTCTTTGCTGTCTTGTCTGAAAAAGGAGTCATTTCTGGACAGGATGCAGACATGTAATGAGAAGTAGATCCTGTCCGAAGCTCTACCAAGTAGGTCCTGTCCGAAGCGCGTCATTATTGGTTAGCATCCCGTGAAGCGGTTCCGAAACACCCGAAACCAACACTGCACGAGAAGAAGGTCCTCCTGTGTGTTTGGTGGACTGCTCGCGGCATCGTCATCGGGAGCTGCTACCAGCTTGTCAGAGCATTAATGCAACTATTTACTGTCAGCAGTTGAGCCATGTTCAACAGAAACTCAAAACTGTGGAGCCAGCACTTTTGAATCTTAAAGGGGTCCTCCTCTCACAGGACAACGCTAAGTCCCACGAGGCTAGGACGAGCTAGATCACCATTCTATGCCTTGGATGGGAAACACTATTGCATCCACCATATTCCCCGGACATTGGACTCTCCAATTATCACCTGTTCAATTCCTTGGACAATCACCTTAGAGGACGCCAGTTTAAATCGCTAGTAGAGGTGCAAAATGCACTTGATACCTTCTTCGTTTCACGGCACACCAAATTCTACCGCGATGGAATCCATGGCCTTCCAGAACATTGACAGAACATTATCGATGCTGGTGGGGACTATTTTTGATCTTCGAGGTACGTCTTAGGTGACATATCGAAGTTCGAATGTGGTGGCTGAAAAAGCGACTTTCTTGGTTACCTTTACATATTTGGAGAAACGAAATTATATTTACGAACAATATTTGTAAGTTGTTGCTCACATAACCTAGCGCAAAGACATGATTATAACGAAAATTGTGAACTAACTTTGGATCATATTTCGAAGGTTAGCATGCTGGCGATTGATCGTTTTACGAAAGCATAACTACTTCAAGTACCTTCATATATATTGAATACGAAAGTTCTACCCAGCAGAGGAGGTGCAGTGGCTTAGTAGGAGAGCGCTTAACTCAAATGCACGATGTCTATGATTCGATCCCAGTTTATTTGTGTTGGTTATGAAGAACATAGTGAGGATAGGTCTTCTCGGAGTTTTCCCGTTTTGTCCACTTCATCTCATAACTTCTTTTATAGTCTCCTTGAACCTAAAGACCATAATTGTGTGACATTAATACTAAAGATAATATTTTATTTCTAAATATACAATCATTGATCAAATGAAATTTTTAATTTTATTCCCATGATTATGCACCAAAGCTAAGGGAGACAGAAAGTAGGAGAGTGAACTGATGGTAAAATAAAGAAAGTGGACGAA
Organism: Thermobia domestica; assembly: GCF_964235325.1. Taxonomy (NCBI): domain Eukaryota; kingdom Metazoa; phylum Arthropoda; class Insecta; order Zygentoma; family Lepismatidae; genus Thermobia; species Thermobia domestica. The sequence goes on along the minus strand of NC_137469.1, from coordinate 141,266,566 downwards.
AGGGGGGGGGGGACCCCGAGGAAAACCACGCATAAAGTGATTGTCCACTACGAAGCTCACATGGCACAACCTGGGATCAAGGCGCACTTTGCCACCGAGCCATCGCTGCCCCTTGAATAAGTAAATATTTAGTCATACTAAAACCATTAAATACCAATTGGTTCTACAACACCTCAATGTACTATACTGCTTTACACTAAATAATATTCTCAAGGCATCAAATTATACTACTACACTAACACACGCACGTCATAAAAGTTTATTTTAACGTATAAAACTTTTAAACATTGAAGTAAAAATATAACATTTGCACTTACTTGAAAGACACTTAGAATGTTTGGTGCTTTGTTTATTAAGTATTTAAATACCTTAGAAATAAAAGTGTTAATAGTTAGGAGGTTTTTATACAAAAACTTGAATAAATAAAACCTGTGCTGCTAGTTCCAGGATTCCAGCTGCTGAGGAATATAGGATGCGAAATCCTGGGGAAATGGGGGAATTTTTCCCCACTTAATGTTTTTGGAAGGAAATTCCTCCCTCACTAAAATCTTACTGGAGGTAAGTAAAATGATACTATTATCAGACGCTTGCGAATTAATTATAGTAATCCATGTAAACTAGGTCTAATAACATATATTTCACATGAAGCCCTAATTAATTGGTGAACTAGTAGTTAACAGTATCTCTAATCTTACATAGTTTAGTAATTATGGATGTTCCAATATGTTAATTCTCCACCTCGAAACATTCCAGTGCGAAGAGGTTTTCTTACACTTCTGTCTCCACTTTTCCCTATTCCCTCCTACTTCAACTGTTATGATTTGGATGAAGGTTCGATGTACTGAACAGCAATACAGACAAAGGAAAAATATACTGAATTTAAAAAAATCATTAAAATCGCAAAAAATCACAAGTAAAATCACAGTTATAGTTCTTACAATCGTATCAGAGTATAATTCGTATAAGATTCAACACACAGAATATATAGCTACTTGCTTCACACCTGTATAGTACACATGGTGTACGCATACAAGAAACTTTCAGAAATTTTTCCTTAGAAGAAAATGTGTCAACTTACGACTGATCCTTTCAAAGTAATTACTCGCCGAAAATTGGTCAGAATATTCCTAATTTATCATTTTTCGTTAGGAGACGACTTTCTGATTTTTTCCATGCTTCGAGAATAGCCCTGTCGCCACTCCAGCTTCACATTCACTGATATATTTATTGGAATCTGTAGTGGAAAACAACCACTGAGTCTTTTTATCCGACCTAGAATTCCTTATTTAAGTATTATATTGACTTTTTCTTTAAGACTATTATTTTTTTATGTCACTTAGACAGAGAGTCAGGGCGCTGCTATTGTTACGTCACACGAAATGATCTTACTGCACCAGTAGCTGGACTCTCCAGAGCTACATATGACCGATTATTTTCAAAATCTAATTTGGTATTGCCTAGTATTCTCTATTCCGGTCCTTTTTACTTTTTTCACAGTCTGGTACTTCTTGCATGCTTAAAGTTGAAGATGCACCAGCAATCCTTGACAGTATAGCGTTTCTTAAGCATCTTGAAAAGAGAAGTAAAGTGATTTCCCTGAACTATGGCACAAATACGTTACGATTGTTTCCCCAGTCAATACTGTATTTCGTTCACCTATAAACACAAAAGCAGTGGTTGAAGTGAGACTGTATGCGGTTTTATGCCATACTGTCTCTGGTTTTTCAGTGATCAAGACATAGCGTCACTGGAGAGTAGATGCCAAATCCTTTAATAAATCCAATGTTATACGTAGTAATTGACATATAACTTTTCGCGTAAAAAGATTTTATTTTTTATGTAGAAATAATTTCTTAGTTGACAACACCGACATTTTTGTTATCTTTTTCCTACCTTTTGTTTTCAAAGTTCATCTAGTTTATGCATTTTGATGCGCCATATTGAATTGTTCCTTTCGTATGTATGTGTGTGCGTGCGTGTCTTCTTGCCTTAATTCATATAAATGTAGTGTTTCGAGCATGGGTGGATTTAGGTGTTGTCTGCTATGGGGACAAATCTTCCGGGAATTTGGAATTCTCCTCAGTCGAATAGGGATCCGGGGGTTTTCCCGCAGGAAATTGTTAATATAAAACTCGGTTTTTGAGCATTTTCGTGGGTCCCTAGCTCTATAATACAACATAAGGGGATATTTTTTGTATATTTTTTCAGAAAGTTGTTGGGGAGGGATCAAAGTCTCTCCATGTCCTCTCCTCCGTAACTAAAGACAAGCTCTTCTCCAGTGGTTTTCAGTCATCGTAAATAAAAATGTAATCTATTACGCAAAAGGGGCCGCGCTGGCTCAGTGTGTAGAGCGTTCACCTCTGGTGCATGGGTCCCTAGCTCGATCCCAGCTCGCGCCAAGTGAACTTTGTGGTTGGCAAACACCGTGTGTGGGTTTTTTCGGGGCTCTCCCGTTTCCTCCCACTTTTTTCATGCCAACATTTTGTTCAATTCTTATCATCACCGTCTCTTTTAGCCTAACCGGCATAAGCGTGGGACTTAAAACTTAAAGATTTCATTTTTTTTCTTTTAGACAACATACCCTCACTGTATTTCAACATTTAAATAGCCGGCATGAGCATTCAAAATCATAATAAAACATACCGCCTCTGCTTTTTTCCCACTTTGAACATTGCATAAAAGTATAATTAAGCTGAAAGACGTTCAATAAGTTTTCCACAGATAGTTATAATATTGTTATTAGTTGCAAGATGATGGTGAAATTTTAGGTGAACATACTTTGATCCATACATTTTTAACACACGACTCTCGAGTAGATATTTGTTTCTATAATCTCTCAGTAATGCACTGCGCGCGAAATGGTGCAATATTGGTGATCTCTCTTACTGCATTCCATTCCAGAGCTGTTCTGAGAGTGAAAGACATTCCAACATAATTTCAAACTTGTAATTAGCAGTTCTTAGGATACTTCCATTAAATTGATATTGATCTCTCCATCTACATATTCATACAGCTGTGAAAATGAACACAGAGTAATCAAATAACAAGAAGCAAATTCCTTCATCGGAAACAATGAAGGAGTAATCAAACACAGTACATCAAACTGTGTTGCCACAGTCCTAGCTCTGGAGCGGGCTGAAAATAGTACAAAATTGGAACAAAAAGGGCTGAATTCATTATTTTATACTAGTGTAATACATGGTCCTATAACACGAAACTAAAAGAGGTAAAGTTCTAGAACACTCTCCACCCCCTCTTCCAAGAGTACAAATCAAGAAACTACTCTTTTCAAGAATTACTTTTCAAAGACAGCGAAAACGTAGGGCCCGGAAAAACCGTGGAAGTAAATGAAACGTTTCTCACATGTAGGAAATATAACAGAGGCCGCAAATTAAAAGGGAAAACGCAGTGGCGGATCAACCTAGGTAGAAGGTAAAAACGCAGTGGCGGTTCTACCTAGGTAGGAGGTAGAAACGGGGGCTAGGCAGAACCCAGGCTATGATAAGTAGTTATATCATGAGCTTACTATAAATTTTCAAAAATATATGTAATAGCTTAAATTATATTTGTCACCTAAAAAGTGGGGAGGGGTTAAGCCCCCGGCCCCAGGCTAGACCAGCCACTGGGAAAACGGTTATCATCTTTGCTATGTATTGTAAGAAAATAAAACGCGCCTTTATTTCAAAGTGAAATAAACCAAAACGGCATTCTGTCCATATATGAAAAAAATATATAAAACGAAGAGCAAATCAATCATCTCCGAGTTCATGTGTAAATAGTACGTTAATATAAAATAATAAAATATAATTATCCACCTTATTCTCGCTTAATTCACGACCGAAGAAGGATAATAGACTGTAAGGAGAATATAAGGTAAGTAAACTGACATTTGTAGAAAATGTAAAACCGGTCCAGAGTCCTAGAACCTTCCCTGAAAGACATCACAATACATTATTAATAATTTTACGTCACAATGGTATGAGTAACGTGAGATGTAGGAACAGTCTTACTGACACTTTTGAAAATGTGACAAGCATATGTTAAATAGTGCTGAATTGAGTAGAATTATACCAACTTTTTTAAAAAAAAGGGCTGAAAATGCCAGCGTGGTACCAACGGGCCAATGAATGACAAAAAGGGCTGAATTTGGTACAATTGTACCAAGTGTGGCAACACTGACATCGAAGGAAAACCAATGATCAGAGGAAGTGAAATTTGGAATTGGCGTTATATTATATTATATTATATTATATTCAGGGCGTAGAGAAGGGAAGGGCCCAGGCCCCCCCAAAGGGCTCCGATAATGTACTTTGGTACTTTGTTGGTTGTAATTTTTTCTCAGAACAAACCACAATTCCCTTTCATGTGCTCTACTTCAAAACAAACTATGTCAGAAAGCAGTTCCTAGACAAGCTGTGTTCGCCAACATCTTTATTCTTTAAAAATGTTTGCATTTTTGGGGGGTATGGAAATCGAGTTTTTCAAGAATCCCTCCTGTTCAGAAGAAAGAAAGGAAAGAGAGTAAATAGGGCCTAAATACATAATGTTTGCCATAGCAATGGCCACAGTCTTCTTTAACCCAACGCCAAAGTTTACAGACTGAGCTAGGCAATACTGAAAAGAATCAGTTCCTTTCTAATCATAAATGGAGGATACGAAACAAAAATCTTTACCGTAGTTCAAGGATTATGAGGGAATGGACATATTTGAGCCTGATAAATCATTGACCTCGATAAAAATAACAAAACAGATGACTTGCCATTGTCTGTTTTGAATCATTCATTGCCGTTCCAAATTGGATTAACTACAGCAGAAAACCTCTGTTTAATACCACTCAATTCTAGCCGCAAGTTAGAGGTCTGCATGGGCCGGAATTTTAAGCCCGGGTCCGGCCCGGCTCGTGAATTTATAATATAAAGCCCAACCCAAGTCCGAAATATCTTTTAGCCTTTGGACCCGAGCACGGCCCGAGCTCATGTGATAATAGCTCATAATGAGCCGAAATAAGTCCGAATTACAGAAACTTAATAATTAACACAAAATTGTATTTTTATTTACAGCAATTAGAGGTTTAATTTTGCAGTCTACTTTTGCAGCGCTTATTTCCCACTAATAGTCTACATATTCTCCTTTTTGTAATTTTGTAATATTTTTGACATCCATTGCATTGCGATTCAGTTTCGACAACATTTCTCTTTCTACAAGTGAAAATCAGAATGCTATACCTTTGTAGAGAATTTGTGAAAGAAGTGCTTCCGATATCAGCAAAAGAAAGAAATAATACAAATTAACATTCTCTTGAAGGAAGAAAAAATAAGACAACTTATTCTGAATGCTTTTGTTCCTTTAGTTCAGTCAGTACTTTCTGCCACAGATAAGCTAAGCATATTTACTTCTATTATTTTTAACTTTTCTCTCCACTACACAGTTAGCTTTACTCTCAATTCCATAATGATACTCAGAATTTTAGAATGGTCTGAAGTTACAAATTTAGATGTGGTTTAAAAATACTCCAGAAAGAATGGTCCGATAAATATCGTTGTACAGTATATTTACAAAGTTAGGCCCGAGAAATAGGTTATAAAGTTGAAAATATAAGGACCGTACCCGGCCCGAGCCCGAAGTAATCTATGTTTTGTAGGCCCAAGCCCGGCTCATGGGCCGGGTCGGGCCCTAGCCCGCGGGCTCAGCTCGAGCCCGTACAGATCTCTACAGCAATTGGCATCAAAGGAAACAACGATTTATTGATTTCAATAAATGCCTAGCAGCTAGTTTTCCTAACATACAAGAAGAAAATAGAAAGAAAGGAGGGGTAAAAATAAAGATATTCCTTTGTTCTTTTGGTTTCATTCAGGTTTAAAATATTTGAGAAAAAATTGTTAACAGAAGAGGGTGTAAAACAATAGTGAAGACTTGAAGCGTGTTACTATATCACAGCAATATCTGATGTTTGATAGCTAGAGCAGATCAGAAGATTTGCTTGGGTGAGTTATACGTGCTTAGGGTGAAGAAATAAGAATTTAATTTGCAATTGCAAATAGTCGGGATATTCAGTGTTTTCGGATCAGTGTTTTCTTTCTTCTTGCATGCAGTATGTAATAAGCATATATATTACTCACACAATTAATTATAATGTCAGTGATATATGGTGTTCATTGGGCAAAACACTCCAAAAATAAAGATTCATCTTAGAGAGGAGAAATGGTTATCCATCGTTTTTCTTCATTATTTGGCCATGAAACAAAAGCCTAAGACATATGCAACCCCTATACACAACTGTGTGGTGTTGAAATGCATAATGCGTAGGATATGATGCTTTAGTTTTTTTTATTTCAACTCTTCGTGTACCCGTAAAAATGAAATAAAAAATATTGGCCATGTTTTTTAAATATTCAATAAGACAATTCAATTATTCCCGTCGCACCAGACATTTCTCATGGGAAATATTCAATTAGAAATGGACAATCTACACAAAATTTGCAATCGATCAGTGAAAACTTCATTTTTCTGAGATCTCATTGTTGAAAGGATTGGCCACAAACATATAAACGTCCATAAACATATAGTTTAAAAGAACTCCAAAGATGGCAGCACAATTCATTTGCATTGGTTTTGGAGAAGGCTTATCAAAATACAAACACTTTGAACAATAATTTTAAAAAATAAATTTTATCTATTTAAAAAGATCTATTCAAATACTTTGTTTAAAGTACACATACTTTAAAACATTTGAAATCAAGAGTTATAGGTCGGTGCTCAGGAATTTTTATTGCTATTATAGCATTTTAGTACATATGACAAAAAAAACTAAAACACTCGAACTGGCCACCTGGAATCTCTAACCAGGTAAAAAAATAGGGTATTCGTAGCTGGCGAAGAAAAATAACCAAGTCACTTAGGCATTCCATCCCCATTGGTTTATTTTAGTCGCGATCTTCGTATATACGGTTGGATTACTTGCCTCTTTGAGGCTGAGGAAACAACCGTCGAATTATATTTAATACCTCCACGGAGGTTAACGCACCAAATTGATCTTTTCTGTTGACGACCTTGCTATTTCTCTTGGCTTAACGATTTATTTTGGTACTCTCCTCTTCGGAGGTAGAGGTAATTGAAGGACGAAAATAGTTGACGACTTTGGCACTTACACCGGCTAACGATTACGTTAGTGCTTCCTCTTTGGAGGAAAGAGCACCTTAATAATCTCTAAACTTAGAGCTTTGCTCTAAGACAAGAACATACACAGGGACCGTCACTACCCCTTTGTGGTAAGCTGGCGCCATCTCCTACGTTAACTATCAAGATGGCCTCTCAGAAGACACCGGTCAAATCTGAGAAAAAGGCACAATCAAACAAGAATCCTAGTATCAGGGGCAAAATAATACGAGCAACTTATAAACCTGAAGACTTTCTTCTGCCATTGGGTAAACCTAAGCAAACAAACGTTCCACCGAAGTCAAAATTGAAAGCTCCTACACATAAGCAGACAAGTGCTTCGCAACCATCAACGTCAAATAACACCGATGATATGGACTTCACTGTCGTAGGGACACTAAAGCGACGTAGGTCGTCTTTGGACAATCTCAACAAAGCAGAAAAACAAATTAACAGCACTCAAGAATATCCTCCACTTCCCACCAGTAACAAGTTCGATGCTTTGTCCTCCGAACAAACAGATAACGCTAGACCCATCAATAACACTGCAGTGACGAACAAGGCCTCCATTTCCAAGCCGCCTCCAATCTTCATATACGGAATTACCAACACATATACATTTATAAAGACCCTGTCACGAGCATTGAAGGAGCCTCCCTTAGCACAGCCCAACAAAGAGCGCATTCGACTTCAAGCGGCTAACAAAGACGATTATATAACTATCAAGACTTATTGTGAACAAACGAACACTGAATATGCCACAGGGGTAGCAAAAACTGAAAGGCCTATTAAGGTAGTTGTTCGAAAACTACCTATTGACACCGAATTGGATGACCTGAAAGAAGAATTTATAAGATTGGGCTACAAACCGACAAGCTTCCATCAAATGTCTCGCAAGAGCAAGACGGATGACAAGAAAATACTGATGCCACTGTTCTTGGTTGCTTTGGAGAGAACTGCAGCTGTTAAAGAGATCTATGGAATTAACACATTGCTACATTACAAGGTCCAAATCGAACCCTATAAGCCTCCGTCCGTGCTGCAATGTTACAGATGCCAACGGTTGGGGCATTCGCAAGATACCTGTCAAGCCCACCCGCGGTGTCTCAAATGTGGGCAACTGCATTTCACACAGACTTGCAGTAAATCAGATACATCCACACCTGCCACTTGTGCGAATTGTCAGGGAGATCACCCGGCAAACTACCGTGGCTGTCCGGTATACCCAAAACCCATCAGATGAGGATCTTTCTATTCCCACTATTGTTAATGTCCAACCTGTGGCTACAGATGGTGACGACGCTGAAGCTTCCACTTCATCCCACACCAATTCAGCTTCTACTCAACAACAGGAAAGCCCTAAAGAAGATCTAGACATAAAGTCCGTTCTTTCATTCCTCAAGGGCTTAAATTTCCGCAAAATCATAACCCATATCAAACGTGGTATTACACGTTTCCGACAAGCTGCAGACTCAGCTTCCAAGGCTGCAGCAGTCATCGAAACAATAGCGGAAATGGTTGACGATGGCTGTTTCTAACTCCAGCGTCCTACATCACACACTTGTCCTCGCTACATGGAATGCAGATGGTCTCGAGGGGCAGAAACATATGCTGATTAGATTTCTCACACACCACAGAGTTGATGTCATGTTTATACAAGAAACACACTTCACTGCTCGTATCACTACTTGGCGACTACCCAATTACATTGTGTATCGACAGGATAGAGTGGGCAGACAGAAGGGAGGATTACTACTCATAATCAAAAAGGCATTCCCCGTCAGGTCAATTACAATACCACCCTTACTAACTTTGGAGGCACTTGGTGTTGAGCTAATAACTCCAGGCGTTCCATTAATATTGGTTACCGGGTACAGGTCCCCGGCCACACAACTAGAGCCCACAGACTTAGATGTCATTGCTAACCCAGGGCCAAAAGTCATCTTAGCTGGAGATCTCAATGCTAAACATGGAGAATGGAACTCGATTACTCCAAACACTGCTGGAGATGATTTACATGAATATCTACTTACCTCCAACTTCATCATCAGTGCTCCACCTGACCCAACTCATTATCCAAAATTCGGCGGACAACCCGATGTTCTTGACGTCGCTCTTTGCAAAGATGTATCATTTAGTGTTCATCCTTACGTCATTTCGGATTTAGATTCTGACCACGATCCAGTCATTTTTCACGTCTCGCACCGCAGCATCGCTCATTCTGCCCCTATCTTCAAGCAAATAGAAACTGACTGGCATCTTTTCAAACAAGAACTGAACACTATGATCGATCTACGAGATCGGCCCGCCACCATTGAGGACATCGACCAAGCGGTCTCTCACATCACGTTAGCACTTCGCACAGCAGAGGCAGCGAGCTCCATCTCCATAATCTCTCCAACGCAAACCGGGCAATGTGACAGTTTCCACCTACAACTCTATATTCATCTAAAACGTTGGGCTAGACGTCGATGGCAGCACACACTACATCCAGCATATAAAACGCTGTGGAACAAACTGCGTGCAAAGCTCAAGTTGCTGACAACGCGACAAAATCAACAATACTGGGAAGACACTTTTCAAAATGTCACAGTAAATGACCGTAAAATTTGGGCATACTCCAAATCATTCCAACGAGCTACAAATGCTTCCAAAGCTAGAGTCATACAAGGACCTCAAGGTCTGACACAAGATCCTCAGACGCAAGCGAACATTTTCGCTGACTCTCTAGAAGAACAGTTCCAGCCTAACAGAGCACGCCTCGATCCCTACCTCAAACAACACATCCGAACCACACTATATAGCATAAGGACACAAAACCCAACACATGACATCACCATAGTAACACCTCGGGAAATAGAAAAACATATCAAATGTCTGCCAGGAAAGACAGCATCTGGGCCCGATGGGATTCGATCTGAGATCCTTAAACATCCAACTAGAAAGCTACTGGTCTTTTTAACCTATTTATTTAACGCCATATTTCAATTATGCTACTACCCCAAGACCTGGAAGGAAGCTCGTGTCATCACCATCCCCAAACCTGGAAAGAATTCACTGCTCCCGGAAAACTATAGACCGATAAGTCTTCTGTCGCACTTGAGTAAACTCTTTGAACGTGTGTTACTCTCGAGGCTGAAAGAACATGTAGTTAATAGAGATCTCCTACCTTTCCATCAGTTTGGGTTTCGTGCACAACATAGCACTACTACACAACTCGTCCGCGTAGTGGATCACTTAACAGCGGCTTTTAACAGGAAACAACACACTCTTGGAGTCTACCTAGATGTCTCAAAAGCCTTTGATAAAGTCTGGTTAGCAGGACTATTATATAAGTTATACACCCAAGGTTTTCCGGATCGTCTTCTACATTTACTTCGTTCATACCTCATTCACAGAAAATTTCATGTGTCTGTTGACGGTGTCAAATCCACGTCTAGATCTATCAAAGCAGGTGTTCCACAGGGTGCTGTACTTTCACCACTCTTATATAATCTCTACACGGCAGATCTCCCAACCTTACCGCATTGCTTTTTCGCAACATATGCTGATGATACTGCCTTTTTCACGACCAGTAGCTCACTTGCACAGTGTTACATCTACATGCAACGACAACTAAACGGTTTTCAGGAATGGGCAAGACGTTGGAGGATTAAAATCAATCCAGACAAAAGCTGTGCTGTCATTCACAGTAAGAGACGCATCCGTGCTCCACGAAATTTAACCTATGAGAACGCTCGTATTCCTCATGCTATTCACGCCAAATATTTGGGTGTAACCTTAGACCGTGGTTTAACGTTCGCCGCTCACATCAGGGACATAAAACAAAGGGCCTTACGAAAAATTTCAGCGTTATACCCCATCTTTCGCTGCAGTTCACTTTCCCATGAGGTTCGAGCTCACATCTTCAAGATGATAGTCCTGTCTACAATCTCTTATGCATGCCCTGCCTGGCAACATGCTTCACCCAGTCATATACAAACACTCGAAAGTGTACAAACTCGAACTGGTCGTATAATCACTGGTCACGACAGATACACACGAAACAGTCAGATTCTGGAAGATTTAGAGCTACCCACTGTTAGAGAAGTTCTACGGCATTCGCACAGTAAGTTCTGGCGTACTTTACCCAGACATATTAATCCCGCCATAGCTAACATCGGCACTGAATGCACTCTCCGGAACGTCCATCGCACGCCACGTCTTTAATATCTTTCCAGAACTCGTAATGCACTCAGACAAGTTGCAGATAAGTTGCAGATGTAGACTTCCATCCATAACAAAACAATAGTAATTTCCAACTAACTACCAACATATCTTTATATATTTTTATACAGTCCTACTCATGGAGTCAGGGGCTTTGGCCCGATACTCTGTACAAAACTACAACATTACCGTGACCGTGACCGTGACCATGACTAAAACACTTGGCAGACACTCGGGCTTACCAGCTATATCTCCTATTCCCAGTACTTCATTATCACAACCTGCACATACCGGTCAATCCAGTCGCACTCGTACCAGACACTTTTCTTGGGGTCATGAACCAATTTGTGTATCGCGAGATAGGCATCCATCTAACGAATCTACGCAATCCGCGAAACGCATCAGGTCTCGATCACCAGTAGCATCAATGGACATCGAAGTCGATCAACGACAACATACAGGTGCATCTTCTGCTGTATCTCCTACTATTTCATCTCACGCCACTCTCTTTCATTACATTCTTACTGATTTTGATGCTAAGTACACAAACCCTAAAATGATTTTTCTGCAAATCGTTAAGTATGTTCCTCGGGTACGTGACACCCTAGTTCACATCGACAAAACCAAAAATGGCTATATCTTGAAGTCTAAAGATCCGAATTTTGGTATCACAGTCCGAAATAAAGCTTCTTATGAAATTTTTGGCAAGAACGCTAAGCTTACCAAACTCACCGATAAGCGACCGAAACAGCAGCCACCTCCTAGAAAGCCACCTTACCTATCGGTTGTTATTAGGGGTGTCTCCCCCGATTTAACTAATGAAGAAATTCAAGAGGAATTAGCACAAGAGGGGATTTCAGTTGATAAGTGTATTCGTATTCGTAATAATAATGGACCAACATATATGGTACGAATTCAATCGCAACGGCAAGATTCTATTGACTATCTTCTGAGATTTGGTGCACCCATATATAAGAAAATTCATCGCGTCGAACCATCTAGAACGCAGGGTCCACTACCAATTCGTTGCGAAAAGTGTCAGTTATATAATGACCACACTACGGCCAATTGTCGTAATCAACCTAAATGTGGTTACTGCTCTGGGCTTCATGACACTAAAACCTGCCCCAACTTAAAAGGACCACCAAAATGCAATACATGTGGCAGTGGGCTTCACCCTACATATAGTTATCGGTGTAAGGGTAAACCAGCACCCACACCTGAGCATCCGGAACTAACTGTCCCATTAAAACCAGCCGACAAAACCACACCGCCTACACAATCAATATTACCTCCGCTAACTGTCGAAGACCTTATACGCTACGTTAGCCTGGTGCTACAAAACATCTTTCCTTTCCAGCGAGCTCTTATTATTCAACACATCATTTCTGCTGCTAAATCAATTTTTAACATTAATCTTCATGCAACTTACTCTAATAATTATGTGCATTTTCACATTGGGACCCTGGAAACCGCTGTTTAAAACCATCTGCACAGTCTTCTTCATAATGGGGATTTCTTTTCTTTTTGTTAATATTCGATCTTTTTGTCAACATAAACTATTACTAGAAGCTTCATTACTAGAAGAACAAATTAATGTTTTTGCTTTAAACGGAACCGCCTTAAAACCGAGTATGTTTGCTCGTATTCCTGGATATGAACTAAAGCGCTGCGATTTCCAAGATGAAGCTCTACGGGCTCAAGGAGGAGTAGCATTAGGATATTTTCCTAAGTATCCAGTTCGAGCATATACTCCACATGCTTTGGCTAATCTCCCGGAGTACCTACTATTCAGCATATACTTTCCATCAATCATTATCAATTTTAGTACCATCTGTGTCAGACCACGTCAACCTATACCATTAGAATATTTCCGATACATAGCCAACAATTTTCGAAATATTATAATCATGGCGGACATTAATATCCATAGTCGAACTAATCGCGAAAAATCAGACTTTCAGGAGTACTTAAGTAACTATCTTCAGCTCCATCTTCATGTTTTGCCTGCACACACCAGACCTATCAGTCAAACTACACCGGATGTCGTCATTACCTCTATGAATCTCCTTGACGATTGTCAACTTGCAGTACTAGATTCTATTGGCAGTGATCACCATCCAGTTAAATTAACATTCACTCGGGGACAACCCCCACGCCCTGTACATGCACCTCGTCTAGTTCCGAGGTATGATAAAGCAAATTGGCCTCATTTTCGGGAAGATCTAGAGCACTCTATTTCTAGTATAAAGTCTCCAACTACTGAACCTGAACTGGCTTCCTGTCTTTCTACTATTACTACAGCAATTCAAACCAGTGCCCATCAGCACATTCCGACGCAGCAAGTACAGCCTCATAAACCGGCCCTACCACCATCATATCTTACGCTCATCCAGAAAGCCCGACAACATCTTCGGGAATATTATCGAACCGGGAATGAGGCATGTCTTCGGCAGCATCGCCAATGGCAACGAGCTGTTCATAGCTACCTTGTTGCATATAAACGTCGCAATTGGATCAGAACATGTAACACCTTATCCGAGGAAGCGCATCCATCTCGCTACTGGAAGCGATTTAATCAACTGACTGGCAAGAACACCACAATAACCTATCCGTTAGTTGCAGATGGCATTCCTCTGTTCTCCGACGAAGAAAAAGCAAATGCCTTTGCTTCACAGCTCCAGACTGTTTTCACACCAACAGCGGCCTCTAAACGCTCTGAACGAAAAGATCTCTCTTGCATTCCTGCTTTACAACCTTCAACAAATCATGTCATTGATCCTGAGCATCCACTCACTGCACCCATTACTATAGATGAACTCCATACTGCATTAAAGAGGAAGAAGAACACAGCGCCTGGGATTGACAATATCTCTTATCGACACATAAAAGAAGCTCCATACTCATTTCTGCTCATCCTGGCAACAATATATACTTTCATTCTTCAAACTGGTTTCTATCCCCCTGACTGGAAAGTATCAAAAGTTTGCATGTTTCATAAACCAAATAAGCCTGTACATTCTGTTTCTTCATACAGACCAATTCAACTCACCTCTGTATTCAGCAAGCTCTTGGAAAAAATTCTCGTCTGCCGACTTCATAAATATCTTGAAACTACTAGTATCCTACCTATTCATCAAGCAGGATTTCGGCCTAGATTCTCCATCCATGATCAACTCCTACGTCTGAGCACCTTAATTACTAATCAGTATAACACAGGCTTTCCTTCCTGCCTCATACTAATGGACTTGGAGAAGGCTTTCGATAAAGTGTGGCACTATGGTCTAATTAAAAAACTGCAGTCATTTAAACTTCCTATTTGCTATTTAAGGTTTATCTACTCTTTCATTACAAATCGGATTGCGTATGTCGCAGTTGGTAATACACTCTCTTGGCCTATATTTCCACTTACTGGAGTTCCACAAGGATCTGCACTCAGCCCATTATTATATATTCTATACGCTTCTGACATTCCTGCAGTACCACGTAATGTTTTTACTTTCCAATATGCAGACGATACAGCTTTTCTTGCACTTGGCAGCACTGTCCAGCATATTAGCCGTGCTCTACAAACAACTCTCGATAACTTCATAAAGTGGTGCCAGAGATGGCATTTAACTATCAACAATGACAAAACGCAAGCACTGGTCTTCCTACCACCTCACAGACGTTCCAGAGTCTACAGAAATCCGAGACTCTTGCGAGTAACTGTCGATGGGTATCTTGTACGCCCTACCAACACTGCTACGTACTTGGGTGTCGTCTTCGATTCAAAACTGACTTGGAATGCACACTTGCAAAAACTGAGAGCTAAGGCTACTATTAGATTAAATCTTTTACGTCGGCTTACAGGCACATCTTGGGGACTCAAACCTGATGTCCTACTCCATACTTATAACATGTTTCTCAGACCTATTCTCACTTTCGGACATACGGCCTGGTGCAATGCTTCTACTTCCTTCTACGAAAAACTTTGCATATTGGAGCGTCATGCTATTCGACTAGCTCATCGAATTAAACTTCCGTATCCCACGTGGCTCACGTATGAATATATCGACTTTCCGAAGATCACAGACCATATTGCACAACTTCGTAATCGGTACATTACATCTCGAATCGAAACGGGCCATCCACTATTCCTGGATATTCTTCGAACTGATGCTCTCACAGATGCCGCATTTCGTTACAAGCATACCCCATTGAATATACTCATTTCCTTATATGTCCGCCATACAAACTTCACAGTAGCAAAACGCGACACTTATGCCATTTATGTCATTCATGCTCATATTCCTCATGTTTTTCCATCTCAACACAGAGATCCTCACAACTAACAAGGGCTTCCCCCTGTGATCATTAGTCCCGAGTCGCCCCGGGACAGAAGATTAAACTGCATCTGTCTGACTAATTTCTATCTGTTTGTGATGTGACAGCACTTCATCTCATCTTTCATTTTCATTATCGTACATTTTCACACAAGCACTATCTCACATTATATTGGTATTCTTGCACATTTGCACCTATTTTCTTCTCAATTATATTTCGCTATTCACGTGATAACCTGTATTTATTTTTTTGCCTTATTTAATTTATATATCCTTCATTGTAAATTCACATGTGGTATTTTCATTGTACTAACTTCTTTTGTGTACCTTATCATAAAAATATAAATGAAAATAAATAGTTAAAAAAATTGATGCTATAACCCTTTTCAAAACTGATGCCCAAATACCGATGTTCATAACAAACTTCACTTAGCCCATCCCATTCCTTTCATAATTACATTTGTATAGGAAATCACATGCCACAGAGAGGGCGTAACCCTCTGAGAGGCAGGAGAAGTCTATAATTTTCCAGTAACATATTGCATTGATAAAAGTCAATATTCCTATTCTCCTTTCAAAAAAAAAAAAAAACTAAAACACATACTGAATCAAGGAGCCTAACCTATCTTGTGTCAATTAATGTGCTAGCTAAAACCAAGTGTTGCAATACGCATTTGTGAGCAAAGCACATATACAACTGTAATGGAACATTACAATTTACTGTAATGATATTTTTGATGGGAGGGTCCCAGAAATTTTTGCACCGACTGTACTTCCTATTTAGCAAAAATTTCTTTCGATCCATATAAATTATTTATTTGTTCGTTATTTTATTCCAAATTAACATGGAAGACGGTAAAAAATTGTTTAGGAATCGTATTTTGGGGATTCATATCTTTATTTATCTATTAACTAATTATAAATCTTATATATGCATATTTTAAATGGACGATTACAAATCTCACGGTGTCAGTGCTATTCGGAAATATAGTCCCACCATTGGATGGAAGTTTAGAATAATTAACCAATCTAAATTTTGGCACAATATTTTGGACTCTCTTCACCCCTCTTTTGGTACCAATGTTCATCTAAAGATCCGGTTCAATCCAGATTTTACCATTTTTTATTCGCTTTAAATACTCCACCGCCAAAAAAGCTTTACTTTGATTGGTGCAGTTACCCACGCTACAGATTAAGGCGCGATCATCTTCACTCTACCTCGTCGACCGAAGAAAGAAAGCTGTGCGTTCGATCGGATAGCAGATATGAAGGAATTTAACAGTAAAACCGTGTGAGATAGGTAAATAGTATATCCAGGTAAAAAACTACACTACCAGAAAGCACAGGAGCTCAAATTTAGAAAATTTTAACAGTTAAAACAGGATAAAATCTTAGTAAAATGTAGCCGGATATATAGGACGCCATGCCGGATGTAAATATTTAGTGTGGACAGGTTCGACATTACGTGCATGTAATTTGGTGTGCTAAACTCTTCATTTGCTTCAATTCAGAAATTTCAGAACAGTGATTATCCTTTTCACCCCTCCCAATATCTTATACAGCTAAGACCTGTCCGAGTAGTAATTTATTAATATAGATAGTAAGTGATTTTCTTACTAATCCACATGGCGGTATTTTGAGTTTCGCAATCTTGGTAACATTAGAATGATGGCTTAGGTTAACACTAAGGGCTCCTGTTTTCATCCCGAATTGGGATAGCTTCCAGTAGGGATGGGTTAAATATTTAATTATCTAGGTTTCCTTCCCTTTTAGGGAGGGGAACCTCAAAATTAATAGCTTTAGTATGTTCCCCTTGAACACGTTTTGACTAGTATCTGATAAAATATCATGAGTTAATCAGGACTAATTGGTTCAGTTTTCACTGTCCATTTCCTTCCCCTACATCAGCTAGAGCCGATTTGAACAAAAAATGGTAAACTCTGATGAGTTCTATGTGTGTTAAATGGATAATAAGATTAATGGTAGTGATGATTGGTGTGTATTGGCATGATGTGTCTAGTAGTTTAAGTAGTATGTGTATATTTGTAATGTAGTAAACATTTTCTAGTAGTAGTAATTGTGGTAGTTAAGTGATGAAAGAGTGCGTGAGATAATTAAATATGGACAGTGTAGTATTTACTATGCGATATATTTTTTATTCCGTCAGTAAATGAACTTATAAACAATATTTGAAAGTGAACGTAATATAGTACAATAATCCTGAGTACAAGGTCACATTTCGTGGTTTACAGTTCGAACAAATAGTTACTAGCGCCCTTGTGTCGAAATTCTGTACTCTCAGTCGTGCATATTTTACCATCAAACCCAGTTAGTGATTTAGGTTTTACAAAATTGACCTTTATTTTCGATTTAAAACCGAGTAAACACGATTTCCGGCCCATATGAACAGATAGTTGGATAATGTGATTTGACACTTTAATATTCTGAAAACTACAACATTCTGTGTAATCCAGTAATGAAAATATTTAAGTAAATAAACTATGCATAGATTCTTAACCGAAGTCAGCCAATGTGATGCTATTTCCGTTCTGAAATTAAGATATTGAATTCCAATTCTTTTCTTGTAGTTGCAGAATAATTTTCATTGTTGCTGTCAGAATGCTATCACATTCAGCAATATTATCGCACATATTTTATTTTTTGTGAATATTTCTATATAGAGAATTGTTTTAAAACAGCTGCGAAGTAAGATATAGGATGGGTTGTGTGGCAAAGAAGTCTTGGGTTCGAGTAATGTTTCTTGCGTGTTGGTCGGGACGCGATTTATAGATTTTCAAAGTATATGATGAAATGAATGTATAGTTTCGGGCATAGATAGAAGAGACAGGGTGTTTTTTAAAATATAACGTCGTAGTAAATGGAAAAAGATGATGATATGAATATATGAATATTTATTTGAATATGAATATGAATATTGTAGTAAAAGTGAATAGATGATAGGACACCCGTATAGTGTATACATGGGCCCGGTATATTTTAGCCATATGATGATATATATATATGAAACGTAAATGTGTGGTGAGAATCGTTTCGAGATCTGACCTCCACGCCGAGACATCACTCGACAAGGTAGGCGAGTTATATATCAGCATGTATTATTACTTCGTAGTTGAGTATGCCATAACAGTAGTATTTATTTATAACAATTTCGTATGACAGCAGGGTAGGGATAGCATCATGTAACGGCTAACTAAATGTAATTGTTCATCGATTACGATACCAAATAGTTGGCGTTTTGGGCTGTTGTAAATCATGTTTACAGTCGGTTATGAAAGAGAAGATCGTATGACTCTGAGATTTATTATTTTTTTTCATATTACGCTACCATACAGTGTTTGTAGACTGAATAGGACAGACAGGGTTACAGAATCAAAACAATTAGCTATTGAAATTTATTTTACCGTACCCGGGCATCGACCCCTCCCCCCTTGAATATTTTCGTTTTCTTTTCTCAGTTTTCAAACAAGATAGTGATGGATAGTGATAAATCGATGCCTCAGAATTTAGCGCATTCTGCGAAGGGGAGCTATCGGTGATGTTTTGGTAATAGAAATCACCGATCCAAAATTCAGTTTATTTAAATTTTTTATTATTTCGGCAAATCATTAGTTAGGGATATCTTAGCTAATACTTTCACTCTAGTTTCATTACTGTCCTAGAACCTTCTTAGTTCTTCTGAGGGGTCGAATATTTTTTTTCTTAGAGATTTCGAAATTGGGGACGCAGTTACCTGGTCCCTTCCCCCTCTCCTTTTATCCTGCTGGTCTGGGCCGGATACGGGGCTCGGATTTCAATCTTACAAGCAAACTCTTGTGGGATTGGGATCTGATGGACACAGAACTTGCATCCTTGGCAGCAGGACTCCCTCCTAGTTTACGTATTTAGGTAAACCACCCTCTTTCGGCATATGTGAATATTTTTGGCTATGAGTTGTTATATATTTAAATTCGATCACTCTTCTGTGTAGTGAGTAGTTCTTTAATCTTTCTCCTTTCGTTGGCGCCGCTTTCTCTCCCTTGTCTCTTCCTTCTTACTTCGAGATTTTTTTTATTTTCAACCTTCCCCCCCCCCCCGATTTTGAAAGTATAATATATCAATGAATTAATGTATAATATATATATTTTTTTTAACCGAAATGACCAGCTGAGACATCTCGAGACACGATTCGTTTGATGAAATAGTTAGGGACTGGGTTTACATTATATTTGACCCATCGACGGGGTGAGTAACGATTCGGTACACCGTAATTTTCCACTTTCATTCCTTCACCATTGTCCGTCTGGGATTATTTTTTGTTTATCCAGTGGTCTATTTCCATTTAGTTTATTTCCGTGAATGTTGTTGTAATATTGGGCCCAAAGTTAAGATAAAAATTGTTTTGTTTACACATGTTCATGTATTTAAGAATGTTCTGTATTACGTGCCTGCCTCACAATTTTTTTTTCTTTCTTTGATCTACTCTCCAATTGGATATGTGAAAATTTAAAATTAATAGACGCGCGGTATAAATGAAAATAATATTTTATGATGATACGTCGGAAGTTTTGTTTCTTGGTGTAATGTTGCAACCTTCTTGGACAAATTATTGTTGGGGTTATGTAATTAAATGTGTGCGCGTGTATTAAATATATATATATACAGAGAGAGAGACGTCGAAATGTAAATATGTATGAAATATAGAATATTAAAGTGAAATGTAAAATGTTAAATTTATAATATGGATATATGTAAGAGCACCGCATCTGCCCCATACGTTTATTGGTTGCCATGGGTTTTAAGTAATGTTTTCCGACGAATGGAATGATGTAGTCTAATTCTCTTTTTAAGGAATACCGCCGCGAACTTAAATAATTTCTTTTTGTTCTGCATAAATGTAATTAGTAATCAATAATGTAAACAGTTTCAATGGCATGCATTTCGAAATAACGGCAGGTCTAAAACATAATCCAATCCCTCGACAAATATTATCCTTTAGTGATCAACCAGAAATTTCTTTTTTGAAAGTGTACCTAGAATCCCCCCTGTTTTCCAATGTGTATCCTATGACTTAACCAGTGTTTTACCACGATATAAATCACCACAATCCTCTCAACTAGTGAAGATCTTCTCAAATATAAATACTATGAATAAAAGTTATAAGTAATTCACAAATAAAGTGTTATGATGTGTCCCAGTGATGAATGACTAACTAGTAACCTGGAATGGACTGAACCGAGAGGAGAATTCTCCTCTGACCAAATGTTGTTGGTGAAATCCCTAGATGGGTATAAACGTTGTAGTATGCGAGTACTGTCACAAACTGAAAATAGTTGATGAATGGTTTTATAAACCAATAGTCATATATATATATATAGATATATATATATATATATATATATATATATATATGTATAAACACAAACTAAGTTAAATGGAGCGAAATGTTTTTGGACACTACGAGTAGTGCGTGATTTGTAATTTGAACGCTCAGAATTATTAATATTTTATTGCTCGACGTGAGGTAGAGACTCATAAGATCTAATACACCTAAAAGTTTTTTTCTTTTCTTTCCTCTTTGTCCATTTTTTTAAAAGTGAAATAAGTGTCTTCTTTGCGTATGTCGCAAATCATAATTTGCTTTAGCATGCCAAAGATATAATATATGTAATTATATTTTTTTTTATTTGTCAAGATGGTTGAATATATAAAAATTTATTAAAATATAACTCTATGTATTCTATTAACATATAACCAAGAACTTGTGCTTTTAAGATTTTCTTTGTAATTATTTTTTCTTTTCACTATGAATGTAATAAACTATTTGTACCCTTGTAGCTAGTTGGTTTCCTTTAAACATACATACACTGTCCTGAGTGAGTGAGCGAGTGAATGCATGATAGATTTAATTTAAGTAATTTTAGTAATATCATTTGTAATATTAACATCTATAATATATGTGTCATGTTTTAATATATGTGTTAAGGTAAATAACCTAGGTCATGAAAGACCGCTACTAACAAATTTAAAGTCGGCTCTAGGGGAGAGACAAAATAACGGGATGAGCCTAAATACGACATCTTTCTTCCAGGAAGTTGAAACTCTTATTGATACGATACATAAATTTATATTGAGTTTATAAGTTTGATTTTTTTTCTTTCTCTTGACTAATTCATATGTGTGGTCGATCTCAGATCATGGAGTTCAGATATTGGATAGTTATCAATTATGGTTTGAGATTAAATTACAAAGAATTAAATTTCACTTTTCTCATTTCCAGGTCTAGGTCTGGGCAACCCCACGAACGTGGTGCCTGGAGCTAGGTCTGGGTGGTATGAGGGAACATGTGTCTATTCCACATCACTTCAAATTTGATTCTCCACTAATAGTATTTGTAACGATTTACCGGATAATAACCATTCGAATTCATTACTATATTTCCTAAATCATCCAGTAATCCATTCTCCTTTAAAATCCTCAATCTTTCCTTTTCCCTCTCCTTTTCTTTTTCTTTTCTTATTTCTTTCTACTTCTCTCCCCTCCTTTCCCTTCTCACTCTTTCTTTTCTTATTTCTAACAAAACTGAAAAACTAATTTGGTCGTGTCTGGGAGTAGTCGCTATCAGCACAGTCAATAAATTCGATTCGATAAGTTTCTTCGGAAGTCCGATTTGGGATAATTACCTCTAAAATGAATATATACAGAGACTAAGAATAATAATATAATTTATTCAAAATTTACTTTACTAGAAAATATTTATAGTTTCAATTAGTAGTAGATATTTCATTATCACTCTTTTGCTAAGTTCAGGCGACTCCTCCTTCAACCACGATGTTAGTTGTCACACGCCCTAAAATAAACTTACGTTTTCAGAAGTGGCGAACCGTGACAACAAGTTTAGTTATCACGCCCCAAATTCGTTTTTCAGAAATGGCGACACGTGACAAGGATTTTTGTCATGGAAACGGTTGTTTCTATGACAACGGATCTCAGAAATGGCAAATAGTTTATTTTCGGTTTTATAACGTGACTGATGATTCAAGACAGTCACTATGGAGACAATTGTTTTTCCTGGTAACAGATTTAAAATTATTTATTGAGTATTTATTGAGATCGAGCACATATAGAATTGGCCACAAGAATTCAATTCATAGAAAAGTCATTGGGAAGTTAGACAATTATAGTCGTTCGGCTTTTCCGTTATTTTTGCTTCCCTCTGTAGAAAGGGGAAGAAATGGAAGGAACTACAAAATTTTCTAAATTAAATAAAAAAAAATGCTGGAAGCTGGTTCAAGGAGGGAAAAAATGGGAGCCCTTTAATTTATGAATAGTATCTGTAGAACAAGTCTATTTTGTTAGTTTGTAAGTGTTATATTGCATGTGTATCTGTCTCGTATATGTTGTATGTAAAAAACTATGGCAACCAATAAGAAAGTAATCGTCACGCAAGACGAGGTTGAAGTTTCGTGTACACAATGTACACTAAATGATAAGGAGAAAAAGGCTCGTGTCCCTCGTAGATTAGTGAGGTGTCACGGGTGCGGGAAAAAATGGATTCATTTTACCTGTATCAATTTAGATGACTCAGTTGAGAATGAAGAAAAGATCCGTACTGGGGAGATAATTAAATATTGTGACGAATGTGAAGGGAAACTCTGCCAGTCTCGGGAAATAATGAATCCAACTCATTCTAAAGAAATTGAGCACCCAGACTCAGATGGAGAACGTGGGTATAGTACTCCGAAAGACCGAGGCCAAATATCTCCATTAGAGATATCTGACCTCGATGATGATGAAAAGAATAGGGATCACGTTGGTGATTCTCAAAGTAATTTGAACCGCGATCAGACAACAAACCCAAAAGATATTGCACCATCGGGCGGGTCTGATATGTCTGTTTTATTCCAGCAGTTCGCTGAACAAATGAAATCAATGACACAAACGAATCAAAACCTGATACGACAAATGAGTGAAAAATTAGATGCCTCGAACCGAGATACAGAAGCTCGATTTGAGGTATTAACTCACAAAATAGACAATATATGTGTAGACTTTGCTTCCTCAATAAACAAATTGAGGGAGCAAACGACTACAGAAATTGATCGGGTTAGATGCGAGGCTCAACAAACAGTAGAGCAACTCCAACAGGAAACTGAGGGTAAATTTAGTAAAGTAGATTCAAAGTTAGGGAAGGTAAACACCAAATTTCAAGAAGTAGATCAGAAACTAGAATTACAGCAGGCCGAAATCAATGATTTGAAGTCTACTTTGTCTCATTTGTCATTGGAAAATAAAATGGAAGTGACAAATCAAAAAATTACTGCAATTCACGATGAAATAGATAATATGCAAGAGAAAATAGGGAGGCCGAGTCGGGAGACATTAGATGTATCCTACCCTTTCCCCGGTAACGATTCTCCGAGTACATTACCAGGGAGAAAAATCACATTTACTACTGAGAATGAAAATCAAGTGTCAGCTGATGCATGGGGTACTGCAATGCACTATCCTCCGCATCAGTCAAGGTTAAAACCTTGATTAGAAAGCCATAACATGCCTGCTCAGACAAGTGTTGTGACAACTACTGTCACTAGTGTTAATGCGCCCTCTTTGCTGGGAGGTATACCGTCATATAGTGTGTTGCCGGGTAGAGGGGAAGGGTGCCGTGCTGAGTCGTTGCTCACGAACGCGGTTGGTCCAAAGATGGAACCCCACATAGTCGACTCGACTAACAGAGTCCCCTTTAGTTACAGAGGTACATATAGCACTGCTACAACGTCGTCAGTGGCGAATCCGGTGACTACTCCGCTTAGCCAAGATAATGCTATCATTTCTTTAAATTACTCTCCTGCTGACAGTAGTATGAGCTCTAAAGTTTCCCTTCGGGATATTGAACATTTTCCCACGTTTGATGGGAACATTGCTAACTGGTTACCTCGTGTTTTCCTGCGACCTACAAGGTGAACTCATAATTTTTAGAATCTCAAACTCTTCAATTGCACTGATGATAAGAAAAAGGAACTTTTGTCACAGTACCCAAAGTAAATGTTAACACTGTTCTTATTTAAGTGAATGCTTGAGTGTATGAGTGAGTAGTTAGTTCATTATTATTAATACATGTTAATCCTCTCTAATCAAAATTTTGTTATCCTAACAAAATTTTTTTAATGACGCCGGGGAATTGTAATGGAACATTACAATTTACTGTAATGATATTTTTGATGGGAGGGTCCCAGAAATTTTTGCACCGACTGTACTTCCTATTTAGCAAAAATTTCTTTCGATCCATATAAATTATTTATTTGTTCGTTATTTTATTCCAAATTAACATGGAAGACGGTAAAAAATTGTTTAGGAATCGTATTTTGGGGATTCATATCTTTATTTATCTATTAACTAATTATAAATCTTATATATGCATATTTTAAATGGACGATTACAAATCTCACGGTGTCAGTGCTATTCGGAAATATAGTCCCACCATTGGATGGAAGTTTAGAATAATTAACCAATCTAAATTTTGGCACAATATTTTGGACTCTCTTCACCCCTCTTTTGGTACCAATGTTCATCTAAAGATCCGGTTCAATCCAGATTTTACCATTTTTTATTCGCTTTAAATACTCCACCGCCAAAAAAGCTTTACTTTGATTGGTGCAGTTACCCACGCTACAGATTAAGGCGCGATCATCTTCACTCTACCTCGTCGACCGAAGAAAGAAAGCTGTGCGTTCGATCGGATAGCAGATATGAAGGAATTTAACAGTAAAACTGTGTGAGATAGGTAAATAGTATATCCAGGTAAAAAACTACACTACCAGAAAGCACAGGAGCTCAAATTTAGAAAATTTTAACAGTTAAAACAGGATAAAATCTTAGTAAAATGTAGCCGGATATATAGGACGCCATGCCGGATGTAAATATTTAGTGTGGACAGGTTCGACATTACGTGCATGTAATTTGGTGTGCTAAACTCTTCATTTGCTTCAATTCAGAAATTTCAGAACAGTGATTATCCTTTTCACCCCTCCCAATATCTTATACAGCTAAGACCTGTCCGAGTAGTAATTTATTAATATAGATAGTAAGTGATTTTCTTACTAATCCACATGGCGGTATTTTGAGTTTCGCAATCTTGGTAACATTAGAATGATGGCTTAGGTTAACACTAAGGGCTCCTGTTTTCATCCCGAATTGGGATAGCTTCCAGTAGGGATGGGTTAAATATTTAATTATCTAGGTTTCCTTCCCTTTTAGGGAGGGGAACCTCAAAATTAATAGCTTTAGTATGTTCCCCTTGAACACGTTTTGACTAGTATCTGATAAAATATCATGAGTTAATCAGGACTAATTGGTTCAGTTTTCACTGTCCATTTCCTTCCCCTACATCAGCTAGAG